>NC_141044.1:32937500-32997500 GCF_052040795.2 Danio rerio
CCAGGATTCTAAATGAGTGAATCTACACAATCCTTTTTTTGTTTTGCTGTGCATATATTTAAATGCAAATCCGTAAAATTCTATGTAATGAATTTAAATTGCATTAAACAAAGCTACAAATCTTATTGCTAGCTAAAGGCACAATTGAATTAGCAAATGAGACACGGGATATGCAGAACTGATGGGAGTTTAGAGAGAGCTCAGCTGTGCCTTAAAAGCAGGAACAAGGAAATTGTATGGTGGCCCTGACTAATGCCTGGAACAATAAGAACTGGCTCTGATGGCAGACACACAGATACACACACACATATATGCATAGATCCTGAGTTCAGCAAGCCAAACAAGCCTGTTTGTCTGTTTGTCATCACACATCACGCTTATCTATGTGGCCTAGGTTGTTATTAAGAATCTGTGTGTGTTGACAGCTTTTATTGCCCTGTCTGTTACACTACAGTGTAGGTCAATCATTAGTGTGCAGCGAGGTAAGACATCACATAATGCTGAAACATGAGCCAGAGGCTCTGTAAACAGACGCTTTATAATGTGCATGAACAGAAATTGCTAGGAAGAGCTTGTTGTGTTGAATGCGAGGCTCACCAGCACTGCTTTTGACACAGACTTCCACCCTGCCGAGACACTCCTTATGGGCGCCAGCACCACATTTAGAGCACCGGTAACCTTGATAGAAGACCCCTCTGATAAAATCATACACAGACAGAATGAGAAATAGATTAATAAATATGACACTTTTAATCCCTAAATATTCGATTTTAAAACTTTAATAAAATAGAACAATAGATACTGTAGGTAAAACAATAGAACAATAGAAAATAGATAAAACGGTAGACTGATAGAACCACAGATAAAATGATAGATTGCTAAATTATAAATGAAATGATAGATCGATAAAACGATATATAAAATGATAGATCAATAAAACAATAGCTTGATAAAACGATAGATAAAGTGATAGCTTGATAAAACAATAGTTTGATAAAACAATAAATAAAACAATAGATTGATAAAATGGTAGTTAAAAAGATGTCAAAAAACAATAGCTCAATAAAATGATAGCTCAATAAAACAATAGATTAAACGATGGATCGATAAAACAACCGATAAAACGGCGAATCGATAAAACGATAGCTCGATAAAACAATAGATAAAATGATAGATCAATAAAACAATAGCTTGATAAAACGATAGATAAAATGATAGCTTGAAAAAACAAGTGTTTGATGAAACAATAAATAAAACAATAGATTGATAAAATGGTAGTTAAAAAGATGTCAAAAAACAATAGCTCGATAAAATGATAGATCAATAAAATGATAGATAAAATGATAGATCAATAAAATGAAAGCTCAATAAAACAATAGATTAAACGATAGATCGATAAAACAACCGATAAAACGGCGAATCGATAAAACAATAGCTCGATAAAACAATAGATAAAATGATAGATCAATAAAACAATAGCTTGATAAAACAATAGATAAAATGATAACTTGATAAAACAATAGTTTGATAAAACAATAAATAAAATGATAGATTGATAAAATGGTAGTTAAAAAGATGTCAAAAAACAATAGCTCGATAAAATGATAGATCAATAAAACGATAGCTCAATAAAATGATAGCTCAATAAAACAATAGATTAAACGATAGATCGATAAAACATTAGATCGATAAAAGGAAACATAAAACGATAGATCAATAAAATGATAGATTAAACGATAGCTCGATAAAACAATAGATAAAGTAATAAATCAATAAAATGATAATTCAATAAAACAATAGGTAAAAGGATAGCTTGTTAAAACGTTAAAGGGATAGAACAACAGATAAAAAGATAGATTGCTAAAACGATATATATAAGGATAGCTTGATAAAACGATAGATTGCTAAAACGATAGATATAAGGATAGCTCGATAAAATGATAGATTGCTAAAACGATAGATATAAGGATAGCTCGATTAAACGAGAGATCGCTAAAACAATAAATAAAACGATAGATCGATAAAAGGACAGATAAAACAATAGATCAATAAAAAAATAGATCGATAAAAAAATAGATAAAATGATAGATCGTATTAAGAATAGATAAAAGAGAGGTCAATAAAATGATAGATAAAAAGTTAGCTTGATAAAACGATAGCTTGATAAAATGATGGATCGATAAAATGATAGATAAAATGATAGATCGATAAATTGACAGCTCGATAAAACGATAGATAAAACAATAGATCAATAAAATGATAGATCGGTTAAATGAAAGATAAAATGGATAAAAAATGGATAAATTGATGAATCAATAAAATGACAGCTCGATAAAACAATAGATCAATAAAATGATAGACCTATAAAACAATAGATTGATTAAAAGTTAAAATTTTTTATCTCATTAGGGTGGGTTTGTCAAAAGTATCGACTTCGGTACCAATCGGTACTTTAATGGGTACTGAAAAAAAAGTCAATTTCTCGCTAACATTTGACCACTGTTGAGTGTGTTCTTAAACACCGATTGGCTATTGTGTTCATGTGCTCAATGATATGATTGTGATTGGCTGTGAAGATCATTGGTTTACTACTCTTTGTCACTGTTCATCAAGTGCAAACACCACGTCAATCAGCTGATCTCAGTTCCAACTGGTACCGAATTCAATACTTTTGACAACCCTACATTACAGTGCATTGTGGGTCTTCTGGGTCATTCACAAGAAAATCTAATAATTCACAGGGCCTCTATGGTGAGCTCACCTCAGCAGCATTTCACATGAGCTGCAGGATGTGGTTGTCTCAAAGGTGTGCATGCGGAACTCATGGAAATTACATTTCCCGCTCTCTGGACAGATGTTCGATCTGTTGAAAGAGAACGTGAGAGAGAGAGAAAATGGGTGTTAAAAACTAGTCTGAAGGCCTCTTTGCATAACGTAACTCCATCTGTCGCCTGCTCCAATAAACTGTGGGCCTCACAAGACACATAAGGCTAACTAGATATTAGCATTTTCCAGGAAACAAAATGATAGTGTCAACATATAAAAATAAAAATCAATACCACAAAGCTAAGATGCTCCCTTTAAACCAGATGTTCATAAGTGTACTGCATTTATACATAATGTGGTTTTCTATCTTCGATAACACTACATTTCGAGGTTCAATCATTTTATGAACTTTAATCTTTTTTAGATACTTTAATCTTTAGGAAATGATTTATCTGCTTGATTTGCTGCTATGCTGTTACTAAGGTGTTCCAAGCTTTTTAAATTCTTGCATTGATTCAACAAGGTACTGCAAACATTCCTCAGAGATTTTGGTCCATATTGACATGATAGAATCACGCAGTTGCTGCAGATTTGTCAGCTGCACATCTATGATGCGAATCTCCTATTCCACCACATTCCAAAAGTGCTCAATTGGATTGAGACCTGGTGACTGTGGAGGCAATTTGAGTACAGTGAACTCATTGTCATGTTCAAGAAACCAGTCTGAGATGATTAGCACTTTATGACATGGCACGTTATCCTGCTGGAAGTAGCCATCAGAAGATGGGTACACTGTGGTCATAAAGGGACGGACATGCACAGCAACAATACTCAGGTAGGCTGTGGTGTTGACACGATGCTCAATTGGTACTAATGGGCCCAAAGTGTGCCAGGAAAATATCCCGCACACCATTACACAACCACCACCAGCCTGAACTGTTAATACAAGGCAGGATGGATGCCAAATGTGGACCTACCATCCAAATGTCGCAGCAGAAATTGAGACTCATTCTCTATAAACCCTAGAGATGGTTGTGCAAAAAAATCCCAGTAGATCAGCAGTTTTTGAAATACTCAGACCAGCCAATCTGGCACCAACAACTATGCCATGTTCAAAGTCACTTAGATCACCTTTCTTCCCCATTGTGATGCTCGGTTTGAACTGCAGCAGATCATCTTGACCATGTCTACATGCCTAAATGCATTGAGTTGCTGCCATATGATTGGCTGTTTAGAAATTTGCGTTAACGAGCAGTTGGAAAAGGTGTACCTAATAAATCGGCCGATGAGTGTTTGTAGTAAACCAACCGTACAAATGCATGCAAAAGGTCCTGCATGTAAAAATATACAGCTATTATGATTTGATATTGATATTTGACAAGATGTCACATCTGCATTAATTAAATAATACACTATTTTCCATAATATTAAGTTGCATAATCGGTTCAAATCTAAAAACCAGAGCATGAGCTACAGTACTAGTGATGCACCACTAATTAAAGCATCAGCAGAGCATGATACAGTAGCATCCATGATGTCGTCTATGGCACTATTACTGTTTTATAGTCCAAGACCCTCCCGCCCTTTTCTCCATCTCTCTCTCCATTCATCTCCAATAACCCTAGAGCGCCGAGTGCCCTCATAATAAAGGCATTAAGAGATGACGGACAGATGAGAGAGCTGTCGGTGCGCGCTGATGTCATGTCATTAGCACTCGGAGTGTGTAACAGCACAGATCTCCAATCAGCTTTGAGCTGCGGACTGATCTGATGACACATGACAGAGAGAAAAAGAGCACTGACTCACCACTGTTCTCCAGAATTAATGAGCCCTTCAGATAATTCTGTTAAAAACGTGTTATCTAATTAATCAGAGCGCCGTCTCTTGTCTTTGCTTCATTACAGAGTTTTTTTTTTTTTTTCTCCTGTCTTATTCCAGTCGTTCCCTTTTTGGATCTGAAGTTTGGAACACTCGAGTCAGATGCTGCACTGTGTTTTTCATTTGCATTTTTCTGATTGTTGCTGTCATAACCCAGCAAACAATTGTGTTTATGATACATCTACTAGACATCTAATAGACATCTAAATGTAGAACGCTTGGCTAAAACAAGGCTAAACTTGGGCTGTCAGTGAGAATCTAATAGACATCTAAGAATAGCCCAAAACTAGACAAGTCATCAAATAGACAGATTAGACAGACTTTATATAAGTAGTCATTCATTTCTGTTTATTTGATCACTAGTCTAGTTTTGGCCTATTCTTAGATGTCTATTAGATTTTCACTGACAGCCCAAAATTAGCCTTGTTTTAGCCAAGACGACTATGTTTAGACGTCTATTAGACATCTTTTAAAAAGTAAAAATACTTACTGGGAAGTCAGGTAATATTAGGGGTGTGCATCTACTCTGGTCTCAAGGTTTGTTTCGATTACGATTATCATGCCATCAATTTGGCTCAATTTGATATCTCGGTGCATCACGGTGCAGTGACAATGCTTTCCATACATAATTAGATTTTTTCTTCACAACACAATTTTTTTATATTAATATTTATATGGTATTTGTAAAACAATTTTGTCCTTTAATACAAGCAGTCAGATATATGAACTGTCCCTTTAGTTTTACCTGCTCAAAGAAAACTCGTTTTGAATGTATCAAACAAAACTCATGAGCGTTTATAGCAAATAAACTAATGTCAATATTATCCTGCTTGCTTTTTGAGCACTGTCTTACACCCCTATGATCGGTCATTGTCTTCAGCCGCTTAACAGAAAGGGCTGCGATTGGCTTTAGAAATTAAATCGCTGTTCACCGACGATTGACGCGAGTAGAACATCTGCGGTTACAGTCTATATGCGCATAATACGCGGTTATCACAGGTAATCCATAATAGACACAGTGGAGAAAACTTGCACTACAGGCACGCTCATGTCTGGATCCACAAGTATCGCTTTTAACAGCCGAGAGGAGAGGAAAAGTCACATCACAAACACGCCAGCGGGTCATATGTCCAAAGTGTAATAGATAGAGAGTTTTACAGAGTTTCTCCCTAGTAGTTAAAATGCAGCTCGTGTACTGTGCCTTCTTCAGTGTCAATGAAAGACTTTCCAGCAAATTCACAAGCATTGAATCATGCATAATAATCTACCTTTTTGATAGGGGCGTGTAATTTACTCGCCCTTGCCTCCTTCTCCATAGTATTCTACTGCAACATCGCGCATAGGAGATAAATGACATCAGTGCCTAATAACCGGTTATAATCTATTACTGAACCGATATCGAATTGTCCCCATCTGCATCGCGGTGCAGCAAAGAAGCAATTAATTTTGACATAAATGTTTTTTCTAGCGATAAGCGACCAGTACTACCTAATTTTAGGCCTACTCAATGTCTGAATTGTGCTTTTATGCAAATGAAATTTGACAGTTATAAGTATGTATGATTATATTTGTTGTGACAAAATTTTGTTGTGGTGGTCTTGGCTGAAAATGTGAACACAGTGCCACTGTCACACATACACACTGTGGAAAATTTGCAGCGCGATGACGTTATATGCGGCTGTAAGTGTGAGCGCGGCCGTCTTTATGACAACACTGTACTTTGTAATAGGCCAGTCAATCGGTGCACCTCTACCAAAAGTCCCTCATATTCCATGGCCTGGAAAAAAAAATACACTTCCCTGACTTTTAAAGTCTGGATGAGACTTTCATGATATTCCAGAGAATTCCATGATCGTGGGAACACTGAAATGATAATGTATTTCTGATATGTATTCACTTTTCCTTTGTAAATGTTATATGTATATGTATTCACTTTTCATTTTCCTTTGGCTTAATCCCTAATTTATCAGGGGTCGCCACAGCGGAATGAACCGCTAACTACTCCACCATATGTTTTACACAGCGAATGCCCTTCCAGCTTCAACCCAGTACTGTAAACTCTCACATTCACACACTCTCATAAACTATGGCCAATTTAATTAATCAAATTGACTCATAGTGCATGTCTTTGGACTGTGAGAGAAACTTGTGCACCTGGAAGAAACCCACGTGAACACGGGGAGAACATGCAAACTCCACACAGAAATGCTGGGACTTAAACCAGTGACCTTCTTGCTGTGAGGTGACAGTGCTAACCACTGAGCCACCTCTTTATTTCTAATATTTTCACATGAAATGAAGAAAGCAGTGAATGATGCACTATTGTACTTGCACTTTCATGAGAAAACACAGTCATGTTTTGCTCGTGTTCCATGGAAGAAAGATAGTCTTGAATGTTTGGAATTACATAAGTGCGAGTAAATAGCCAAATGTAATTCTGTTTCGTGAGCTAATCCGATACGGATCGTAAAGAGCCTGCAAAAATGGTCACACACACATTATAAGTGAACTTCAGGGATAATAAAATAATAAAGAAACTCATAAAAAGCTGCACAGCATATATTTTTAAAAACAACAACACTAACTAAAAAAAAAAAAAATCCTGGTGTGTTCTGTGTCTTGAGACTCTCTGCAAAACTGAACCAACCAGTCTCAGAGAGTGAAAGCCCGTTGGGTCACATTATGTTTTATAAAGCACACCTCTGCGAAAAATGCCTGGCTAAGCAAGTCTGTCCTCATTACCGTGTTTGTTCTGTAGTAAAAAATAAACACTAATGGTATTTCAGTGTTGAATCAGAGCCAGGACACACTGTCGGAGCTAAATCTTGTCTTTGCGTCTGCTGTCAAGGCAGATAACAAACCTGAAAAACAAGACGGTACGGTTACACACACACACTCACAATGCCATGCCAAACTGCTCCTGCCATTTCTTCTTTAGCTCCTTGGTTTTGAAGAAGAACTCAAAGCCGTTTTGACCCTGGTTGTGTGTGAGGTAGAATCCATGGCACCACTGGAAGACACAGAACATCAGTGTTATGAATGCAAAACACACACACACATGCAGGGATACAGAAAAGACAAACACCGTCTTAAAGCTGTTTGATTTGAAACATCAAAAGGCGCTCTAACGAGGATCAGGATACATGGGGGTCACTGTTTTTATGCAAGACTGATGAAATACTACTGTTAAATAGAGCTGGATCATCTTGTTATCTTTTGTATTGTGTTGACACTTATAGAAGTTTTTAACTGATGGTGGTTTTGACCACACTTAACAAATGGATCAGACTTTATCACTTGGAATAAAGCAGAGCAGATTCACTCAGATTCACTAAATAAATATCTTCTCTTTGTGTGTATTGCGGTGTGAATAATGAATTAAAATTATTCTGTTTTTACTGGATTTTTTTGTTTTATGAATGAAAGAAAATGTGATCTTAAGGCAGCAAGAGTTATTTACAGTTCATGTACTATACACTTACCTGACAAAAGTCTTGACGCCTTATCCAAGTTTTAATAACAACAAATAACGACTTGACTTCTAGTTGATCATTTGGTATCAGAAGTGGCTAATATGAAATGCAAAGGCCTCTAGATTACGCTTATTTTAACAAAATCAAATATGATCATGCCTTGTTTTTTAATTAATTAATTAGAACAATACGGTCTGTCTTTGCTCAGACAAAAGTCTTGTCTCTAAAAAGAAATAATGCCCAGTATAGAATATAAAGTCATGCTGCAGTGGAGAAACAATTAATATTGTGTATGACTCACATGAGCTTGGAGGACAGCATCCATACATCACTGCAATGAATCAAATAACTTAATAATAAAGTCATCTGGGATGACAAAGAAAGCGTTTTTGCAGGACTCCCATAGTTCATCAAGATTCTTTGAATTCATCTTCAATGTCTCCTCCATCTTACCCCAAACATGCTCAATAATAGTCATATCTGGTGACTGGGCTGGCCAATGGAACTTTGACGTGGAGCGTAAAGTATGAGAAGGAGCACTATCCTGCTGAAGAATTTGCCCTCTCCAGTGGTTTGTAATGTAAGGGGTAGCACATATGTCTTGACACCTCAGGCTGTTGATGTTACCATCGACTCTGCAGATCTCTCGCACGCCCCCATACTGAATGAAACCCCAATCCATGATTTTTCCTTGACCAAACTTGATTGATTTCTGTGAAAATCTTGGGTCTAGGCGGGTTCCAACAGGTCTTCTGCAGTATGTGGATGATTGGGATTCAGCTCAACAGATGATTCATCTGAAAAATCTACCTTCTGCCACTTTTCCAAATGATCAACTAGAAGTCAAGTTAATATTTGTTGCTCTTACAACTATGATCAACGACAAGACATTTGTCAGAGTATTATCCAAAAGCTTCAGTGCAATAAATATTACAAATATAACTAACCTTTTTGGTAACAAAATTTGGAGTTTTTGATCACAGAAATATTGTGAAATTTCATTACAATTTAAAATATACTGATTTGGTGCTTGAAATACTTCTGATTATCAACAAAGTTAAAACATTTTGCTCCCTAATATTGTTGGTGTTTTGATTTGTTTGTTATTTTTCTGAAAAAGCCATGCATTCAGTGTATTGGATACTTCTTAAACCCTTAAATGTTATGTTATGCCTTCAATTTAAACCCTTCAATTTACAATTTACATTGATTATGTTTGTGTTTCTAGTACAGTCTGACAAATTCTTAGCAAATTAAATGTAAAATGTCAATGTGAAGCATTTTAATACAACATTTTATTTAATATAATATTCTAATATTATAGATTCTAATCAAATAAAATAGAATACTTCCATGAAAAGATTTGATTGTCCAATTATTATTAGATGGCAGCACGGTGGCGCAGTGGGTAGCACAATCACCTCACATCAAGAAGGTCGCTGGTTCGACCCTCGGCTGGGTCATTTCTATGTGAAGTTTGTGTGTTCTCCCCATGCTCGCTTGGGTTTCTTCCGGGTGCTCCGGTTTCCCCCACAAGTCTGAAGACATGTGGTACAGGTGAATTGGGTAAGCTAAATTGTCTGTAGTGTTTGTGTGTGCTTTAGTGTGTATGGGTGCTTCTTAGTGATGGGTTGCAGCTGGAAGGGCATCCGATGCTTAATACATATGCTGAATAAGTTGGCGGTTCATTCCGCTGTGGTGACCCCAGATTAATAAAGGGACTAAGCCGAAAAGAAAATGAATGAATGAATTATTATTAGATAATACTGACTAGATCACACAGACGACAGTGCAGTTTTTCCTTACAAAACAAGAATGACATTTAAAGAACCTGCAAGTATATTGTAATTTCCTCTCTTATTATCATATTCTAAAAGTTTTATTACATAAATAAAAAATAAAAAAAAAAACGTTTATCAACACATCCAACTTATCTATCATTTTCTTAAACCTGTAGCATCATTTCTCAGCCACACACACTCTCATGCATGTAATATTTACAGCACCATCTACCAAGTAATTGTCCTGGCACAGCAGCATGTAATGTATCATAACAAACAACATCATGTTTTCTAATTTAGCAGTGTCTGGCAACGTCTGCGTTTGTTAGCAATCGCTAGACGGTTTTTAATAGGAAACACCATCTGTGCGAATGAAAGCTGTTCTAGCGCAGTAACTGATTATGGCAGAACAGCGCAGTTGCTGCCCTCTGCTTTTTTGGGAGGCCGTCTGCGCACCTTTCGGTTTTCTTTTTCTGAGGTGGGGTTGTTGGTGATCTTGAAGGAGTGGAGGTCGATCACCTCCTTCATCTCGTAGTTATCGCCTCGCCGTTTGCATACGATCACGGCCGAGTCAAACAGGAAAATGTGCCTGCGGGAGAAGATCAAGAGAGAAACAGAAGAAATAAAAGAAGAGCGCTTGAGGTGACGCTTTGGTAACTCGGAGGCCTCGGGTTCAGAATCGCACACTTTCATCATCTCACCTGTCTTGTTTGGCTCGTTTGTCGACTGAAGCGACTCGCACTTCGCTGTCACCTTTTGGTCTGCCATAGTTACGGAGAGACTGATTCTGCAGAGCGGAGACACAGAGCAAATACACTTGTAGAGGTCAATGTTTTGGAGTTTGATGCTTTCTTAAAAATAAAAATCTTCAAAAGCTTCTGCAGGTTTCACCAAGTCCAATTTAAGACTTTTTAAGAGCTTTTAAAGACCATGAAGAATGAAATTTCACACTTATACAGGACTAAACACTTTTTTTTAAATCACCCAACAGAAAAAAATACTTTCCCCATCAAAATACAAATTCTAATTAGTTATTTTTTAGCCACATATTTTAAATGATGTAGCAAAACAAGCAGACCAGAGTTGCATAATTGCATGGTTTTCAACATAACTTTAAAAAAACTCTTTAAGAAAATCTATTTATGCACAACACACTGTTATAATATTAGTTATGAATATAGTTTTGCCAAAAGTTTTATTAAGGTTGTATTGTCGATTAGGTAGCTTTACATAAACGAAGGAAAATTAAGTGAAGTTTCACAAACTAATTTCGAGAGTAGCACGTGATATGATTGACCGCAGCTGGTCTCTCATCTATTATCATTGGTTAGCCAATCAGATTAATCCAAACTCACTATACTGTAAGTAGCCTCGCAAAAATGTACTCCCTTATCTTCGTTTTCCAAAGAAACCCCCGTCCACCCCTTCTCCCCCTCTCTTCCTTTACCATGGGGAGCTCTCAAGAACCACCTGATCTCTTACTCCCCTTACATGCTCTATCGACCAGGCGGGAGCCATGGGCTCAATTATCTCTGAGCTCAGGGTTCTCTCCCGGGAGAGAACTCTCTCTGCCAAACCTGCTAATAGCATCAAGCAATATCTGAGCTTGAAGACCCAATAAAAAAGATTTAAGACCTACAAGACACTATTTTAGTGAATTTAAGACTTTTAAGGCCTAATTTATTAATATTTTTTTTTATTTAAGACATTTTAAAGATTTTTAAGGTCTTTTTTATTTTAACTGGATAATTTGTAGCTTTTGTCAGCTAATTTCATCTTCCGGGTTTAAAATAATTTTTGGAGTGAGATCAAAATTGGTGACATAGCGCCAATCTCCTAGTGGAGTGATTTCTCATTATTATTCACAGCAGAGTTTTCTTACCCTATAAGAAGACCCTGCTTCTTAATTATTCATAAGCGAACATGCTTTCTGAAGGCAAGAGACATTTTACTATATCAAGGTTTAAAACAATAGTATTTACTATTAATTACTATAGGATTTTCTCCCAAAACTGCTTTTTTAAAAATACATTCTATTATTTAAACAAAGATATTACTCTTAAGGCTTTCAAAAACACTACAGATTTACTATAAATGACTATAGTATTTTTTTCATGTGGGTGTCTGCATTTACTTTCCCAAAACTGCTTTTTAGAAAAGACATTCTGTGATTTAATTAAACAAAGCATGTGATATTGCTCAAAAGTAAACAAAAAACACTTTAGTATTTGGTATTAATTACTATAGTATTTTTTTGTTCTTGTGAATGTCTGAATTTAATTCCTTAAAACTGCTTTTTTAAAAAGGCATTCTGTGATTTAAACAAAAGCGTGGGATTTTGCTCACAAGGTTCTCTATGGACTTCTGGTACTGGTCGATGTCTCGTAGAGTCTCGATGTCTCTCTTCACCTCGTTGACATACTGAGCCAAATCCTGCACACAAAAAAACACCTCCACATTCAACACACGCAGACTTTGACCTGACTGTGAACAAGGAAAAAATTCCAGCTAAAAATAAACACATTTCACCCTCAGCTTCCCTATTGACAATGGCGGCCCGTCTGATGTTTTCAAGAGACATGTTTCCATCTAAAAATGTCAAATAAAGAGAGAAAAAAATGAAAACTGTCTCATTCCTCATAATGAGAGATTGGGAATCTGGATGGCCCAGCGTGAGGAGCTTTAAGGGGAGCACTTGAGGAGGTTAACCATGTTAGCCTGATACCCCAATCAATGCTAAGTGGCTAATTTACCCAAATGAAATCATCGCAGCCCTCTGTGCACAATCTGCACAATCTTCTCAGCTTGATTTGCCTCAATTAGCGGACGCTTACCTGTCAAGACGCATTCGGCACCATCTTGATCATGTCTGAGTCAAGAGGGCCACATCGATTCTAAGTAAAAGCCTTTCTCACACACACACACACACAAAAAAAAAACTTGACGCATGGTGGTGCAAAATAAAGAGCTTTAAGAGAATCGAATGTGTGACTGTTGTAATTTGAAATTGAACACGCATGACCTTTGATGTGGCAATGGAGGATTACGCAGGAGACCATGCAACTGACAGCTTGTTAAAAAAATACATACTTTCAATAACATGCCAAGCTAGTCATATATTTATCAATGAAAATATCAAAGAACTTAACTACAAAACTAAAAATTGTAAACAAAAGTTAATACAGCTGCACTTTCTATTTTTTAAATAATTTTCCTGCAAATCTATAATACAAGTAATACTATCTATATTATAAAATGTAATAAAGAAATGACTTAGTTCTATATACTGTAGTTACTTGCCTAGTTAATTTAATGATCTTTTAAAGCTTTTAAATAGCACTTTCAACTAAAAACTGGTTATTTGCAAACTAACAAGTAAAAAAAACGTTTACTGTTAACATGGCAAAGACAAAAGAAATGTGTTTTAATTCATTTTAAATTAGTTTTTTAAATTTCTCTCTCTCTCTCTCTCTCTCTCTCTCTCTCTCTTTTTTATACATCTTGTATTAGTTGTTGTAAAAAAAAGATCAATTATATATATGCAGTGCGATGTGGCTGTATATCGGCACTGGTGGTAGGTGTGCGTTGGCTCGATGCTGCATGCCGAGTGCCTTAGTGTCGCACCAGTGATGGAATACAGCCATATCACACAACTATGAGTGTGATATTGCATTTATACAACTGTTCAACGACACAATCGTGTGTATAAAAATGAAAATCAAACACGGAGAGTCTAAAAACCCTTTTGTAAAAGGAACTACTTTCTTCTGCCGTTCACTCACATCTGCAGCTGACATGAGAACTGCAGAAACCGTTGCTAACTAACAGACGTCACTTTACAGCTAGTATTTGAAAGATTTTCTAGCATAATTTCTAAAATGATAACAAAACAAGTGATTTCGCTCACATTTTAAGATTACAAGGCTGAACAGCATGAAATGCCATCAGTGTACAGAGATTTTCAAGTATTTCTTTGTTGCAATCAGGAGATCACAATATTTAACCACTGAAAAAGCCAAAAGCAAGGTAAAAAGCCAAAGAAAATCAAACACTATCAGAATACTATGGAATAAATACAGCACTACAAAATACAAAAGAGAGGGATGAACATAGAGGGCTAAGCGCAAAGTTTAAAGCGTAGGGCACAAAAGCATTAAAGGCATGTCCGAATCCCCTTTTGCTATAATAAGGACGAAAAAATACACTCTGTGCCATGGTGCATGGTCTAACAGGGTTGAGCTTATTCTCTTAATGAGTTCTGATTGTGTTTTGAGAATAAATCAATCAGAGTCACATCTCCCATTCCCTTTAAGAGTCAGTTGCGTCACACCATGGTGAATTTGCTATTTACATGGTGGACTTTGTAAGTGTAAAAACTGAGCGCTTCGCTAAAGAGAAAGCAGTTAAACTGACCATCTGCAGCATGATGATGAAAGAATGAGCCTCCTCCATTCGGCCTTTACTTTCACTTTTTTTTCGTGGATTAGGAAACAGTGTTGTATGCACAGACATCATTAGCCTAAATAATTAATTTTGTTTGTTAAGCGCAACAATTTGTTTCAAAACTATTTCTAAATTCAGTTCTAATTTGCAGCAAACGAATAAATGAACAATACTATATAACTGAGTTATATCTAAATACACATGCTATGCCCCATATGGCCCAGAATCTGACAGGTGGACAAATCTAAGCTAATTTTTAATAAAAACAAATATAAATATGCATATGATAAATAATAGTACCACTATAAATTGCATTATACCAAAGCAAATTGTCATGAACAAACTAAAAAAGCCCCCCCGAGATGAAGAATGCAGAGGCGGTGGTTTTTATATTCATGTAGAAAATAATTTTTAAAATATTTAATCTGTTAATTATTTTTCATTTGTAAAGATATTTGCGTATTGCTGTACACCCTGTGTGTATTAAGCAATGTGTAAGCACACAACTAACGCGCTCTGCGCTGGACTTTAGACCTGCTTTCAGCCCGTCTATTGAACAGTCTATTTTAGTTCCTAAAAATAGCAACATGCCAACAATGCGCCTTAACACACCTCTTATCTAGACCAAAACAACCATGAGTCCACAAAGTGGTGCAAGTGGATTTGCTATTTAAACGATGTGGCAGAAAACGAGAAAACGAGTGTTGCGTTGGTCTGAAAATAGCAACACGTCGTGGAAACAGCGTATGATAGGGCCCAGAATGTCACTCACCAGTTTTATAATCATTGGTTAGCTGTAGTTTGAAACTTACACTAAAAAAAAATGTATTTCTCCCCTAAGGACTTATTATGCGGTCTCTGTCATCATCTTGTGGCAGAACGTCAAGCGTCTTTCCTCTGCTCAGTGTGACAGGCTTACAGCCACCAAAAAACTAAATCTCCAAAATTATAAATATTTAAAATAGGCACTATCCTTATAAATAAACTGCATAGTGGCAATCTAAATAACTATTTTCTAACCTAAAAAAAGCCTAAAAAAAGTACATTTTCTTGTCCAACAGCAGCAATATATGTCAAACTGTAGTCCTCTGCTTGCCACTCATGGGGGCGGAGTAATACACAAGAGTGCTGATATTTCTTTATTATCTCGCGACTATCAGTTAATCAGATTCAAGAACCAGACAGAACTGTTAATTTTTTTTATTTTTTTGTTTTTATTATTTTAAGCATATGTATTATATAAATATAAGCTTGTCGGTATAAATTATACAGTGCGACTCACCTTCATGGCGTCCAGCGCCTGCCGTAAGTTAGTCTTGTCTGTGGCATCATGTGTGTGTTTGACCAGCTCCTGTCAGGAAGAAAACAAGATCTGAGATCAGTGTCTTATTATTGGCAGATGAGGATGATGATG
The DNA here is from genome assembly GCF_052040795.2 of Danio rerio. Taxonomy (NCBI): domain Eukaryota; kingdom Metazoa; phylum Chordata; class Actinopteri; order Cypriniformes; family Danionidae; genus Danio; species Danio rerio. Next base: position 32,953,256 of record NC_141044.1, read on the forward strand.
ACAGTCTGCTGGAGGACATCTGTCACTCTCACAACACCGGCAAATCTGTTTACCAACACTAATCCAACACACACACACACACACACACACACACACACACACACACACACACACACACACACACACACACACACACACACACACACACACACACACACACACACACACACACACACACACACACACACACACACACACACACAGTCAGATGAAATGTGAAGCCATGCCCTACTAAGAGAGTTGTGAAATAAGTCAAACATACTCAATCCAGACCATATGACTGCAATGGTTCAATCTGAATATTATACAAGAATATTAACAGCTTCTCATCTTCAGTGTCAGTATATTGCGCATATTTGTGAGAACTGTGCACTGATGTACCCCTTCGGATGTCCATGTGGAAATTCCTCTGTTTAAAACAAAGCACAGGTGCATCCGAACACACTCTATACTGAAACTGAGGTGAACTGGTGAACAAATTTGTTATTTTTGTTTAATGTGCACACTTGCAGCTTGATAATATTCCGATTGAACCACTGGAGGTGGTTGATCTTGTTCTGAGGATGATTTTTATTTTTATTTTTTTCTGGACTGGGCATAAGTCGAGACCATTGAAGTACAGTAGATAAAACACAAAGCTCTGAGATTTCTTCAGAAGTATGCTATTTTTATTTTTGCGTAAATAAACCCTTTAACATTTAAACCCTAAATATTTGCTGTTTTTATAGGTAGTTACGACACAAGATGAAAATAAAAAATTTAAATAACTATTGAAAGTAATGACATTTTTATAATTTTATTCAAATTAATATAAACAACTATTATACATTGCCATAAAATGTAAATATGAATATTTAGTAATATAAAGATATAAAAATAAAGCTTTAAATGAAGTTTTAGTTAAATTAATAAGTATTCTAGATTTGAGATTTATAGTGCTCAGCATATATAAGTACACCCCTCAAAGACCCCTCTTTTAAATTAATATATCTAATATCAACAGGATGCTTTACAATCATATATTTATCCATATACCTTAGATTAGTCAATACCAACGCCAAAACTGAAACTAATCGAACAAAAATTTAAGGTCAAAGTCTAAAACTTAGTACACCCAAATTATTATGTTGGGAAAAATACAAAATAAACTATTAATAAACAAGACAATCAAAAGAAGCATAAAAAATATCAAATTTAATTTATTATTAGTTTTTTTTTGCAATAGCTCATTTCAATTTAATATTTTGTTTATACATTTGGCTTGTATACTTGTAATACTTTCTATTTCTATATTTTTAATGTATATAACTGTTATAAAATTGTTGTGTTTAAAGGCACCAAAAGTTATTATCGATATTAACTAAAAAATGGAATTAAAAAAAAATATTTTCAAATGGGGGTGTACTTATTTATGCTCACTGCATATAGATATTCATTCATTCATTTATTGATTTTCATTCAGCTTAGTCCTTAGTCACTGGTGAATAAGCTTAGCTTACCTTATTCACCAGGGGTCACCACAGCGGAATGAACCACCAACTTATCTAGCATATGTTTTACACAGCAGTGCAACCCAGTAATGGGAAACACCCAAACACACTTATTCCCACTCATACACTAAGGCCAATTTAGTTTATTCAGTTCACCTACAGCGCATATCTTTGGGCTGTGGGGAAAACCGGAGCACCCAGAGGAAACCCAGAGCAAACTGCCAACTGGCCCAGCTGGGACTCGAACCAGCGACCTTCTTGCTGTGAGGTGACAGTGCTAACCACTGAGCCACCATGTCACCCTGTATATAGATATAATAATATAATTCAACATACAGCACTTACATATTTAACATATACTTAGTATTTATCTAAACACTATTGATTATTTTTGTGTTGGTTAAGATTATATGCTACTCAAGTTCGGAATTATTTATTTTATTATTCTTATTACATTTTTTTGCATGCAAGTTCATCAGTCTAAAAAAGAAACAGCCTCTAACACAATTCAAAGTCTTAAAAAAACCAAACAAACAAGCTGATTATGTGACAAGCACTGAATACAATAATACACAGTGTAGCGTGTCTTTCTAACTTACTTTCTCTTTCTGCCTCACACACAAACACACACACACACACACACACACACACACACACACACACATGCGCGCTGAAATAATATCCCACCCTGCATCGCAGGTTCAAGAATTGAAATGAGAAGCAAAAGGTTTTTTGTGGGCTTGAAATTGCCTTCCTGCTCCGGGATGAAGTAAACAAGACATCTGGGCCAGTCTGCAGGATAAGGGAGGCTGCTATGAATGTCCTTTACTCGGGTCTGATAAATGGCTTCCTTTTGGCCTAAGAGATATATTGCCATCCAGCACAAGCCAAATCCCCTGCGTCAGTCAAGCTGAACCTGCGCATTATTATCAGCAGAAAGACGGACATCACCTTATTTTTCATTCTCACTTCCTCCTGCCTCACACAGAGACAGAGACAGAGAGAGACAGACGGGATATCAGCCTAACATACAGATTACAGCTCAAAGAAAATCTCTTATCCAAATCTTTGCAGAACATCATTCAGATTTGATTTCACAGAGTAAGATCCAATTCTTGTTAATTCTGCTTCTCTTGGCATCTTTTCACACGCAATAATTAAGCAAAAAACGATAGTTTCTCATCACCAAGTTGATGCTATCCATTACAAAAACATACTGTATATATTTTTTTATTATATATTGTATTATATTTTTCCTTTATAGACATTTATTGTCATAGTCAGGATGGATGCCTGTAAATTTTACTTCCTGATTTAAAGTAGGGCTCTTGATTCAACTTCCTACTTCTTTGTTCTTGCATTTACTGTAGTGAATACATGAATAAATAAACAAATTGTTATCAAATGTAATAGTAGCTGGACATTTAAAGGTTTGTACTCAATTTTTTTCTCTTAAAAGATGTTTCTTTAGCCTACCAAGGCTATGTTTTTGTGTTGGAAGGAATAGCTCACTCAAAAAATAAATAAAATAAAATACTACATTTACTGACCCCGTCAAACACAAAAGAAGATATTTTGAAGAATGTTGGAAACAGGTAACCATTTACTATCCATAGTATGTGGAACAAACACTATGAAAGTCAATGGTTACAAACTCATGCATTTTTTTTAATGATTTATATCTGTTACAAACCGCACAGTTTTGCTGCGTGTATGTTCTTTCTCTCTCTCTCTCTCTCTCTCTCTCTCTCTCTCTCTCTGTACCGGCCCTGTCATTTTCTCAGGTACCGCCTACTTTGGAGCACTATTGGCTGACAGGACTGCCAATCCTAATCAGCCGTGTGACGATGACATCTCTCTCTGCCAATCGCGTTCGTTGCAGAGCCCTTTAAAAACGGAAGCGGCAACGGGAGAAATCAGCTGTTGTTGTTTTGGCGTGTTGTCTGTTTGGTGGTGTCCGTGTGCGTTGTCGCTGTTACTGATGCGTACTTTGATTGAGATCTATTGATGTTGACTTTGAGTGAGTAACTGATGACTTTGAGTGAGATTTGTTTGAGAGTTCTGACGTGTGTTGCTACATCTATAGCCCGCTAATGCTCCATTCAAAACCTTCTGTGACTTGACAAGGGAGATCTGGAACAACATAGTAAGTCACGTGACATACATATTTGCACGCAGGATTATTGATGTATAGACACACTAGTTAGCGAAGTGCGCTAATTTTGTATTTTTGTTTATTAGTTAGAGTAAGTTCAGGGCGCTTTGCGCTGAAGACTTTTCTTTTCATATTGTTATTTTCTTATTTAGTGGATTGGGGAGGAGATTAAGGGAATGTTTTTGTTATATTTACTTCTTTGATTTCCATGCGCAAACTTCAGTTCCCTCTCCTATTTGTCTTGGTTCTTTTCAAATTTATCTTATGGTTTGTAAATATTGTAAATAATGTGGGAGCAATAAATCTTTTGCGGTGCTAATTTGTTGTTTGGTGTTTTCTTTTGCCATTTTTCAACATCAGTTTATACTTTGGTCATCTTTATGTTACTCCTTTTAATACCCTAGACAAATTGCCATCAAGGATCGTAACATGAAATGGGGGCTCGTCCGGGATATTTATCTGAGACATTAAATAAGATCAATTAAGGTAAGATAAAATAAATCATCTGGAATAAATTGAATTCATCAAGAAAATAATTTTAAAAGTAATTTTTGAAATTAATATTTCTTAAATTTATCAGATGGTAATCTTTGAGAAAAATGACCAAAGAAAAGCTGTGTTGATGGCAACAGAAATTGCTGTATAGTAGTTGACATTTAGGTAAGTTGCAGAAGTAGCAGTTGGCAGCACTTTTTGAGCACGTGACACTTTAATTTAAAATGTTCAGTTTAGAGGAATTTGTTAAGAGTCCTTCATTGGAGCTGCTTGACGTTTGTCGGAAACAAGACTTGTTTTTGATTGCTGATCATTTTAAACTGGTAGTTAACAGACAGGATCGTAAAGCTGAAATTAAGCAAAAGTTAACAGAGCAGTTGGTTGAGCTTAATGTTCTTATCACGCCAAATATTGAAATGGATGAGACGGCTGATCATGCAAGCCTTGGTGATGAGGTGGTGACTTCTTTAGATATGGGAGATCAGAACGTGTGTAGTGGCAGTACAGATGCAGAAGCAGGGGTGGAGGCCGCTGTTGATACTAATGTTGGTTTGCCACCGTTTGAACCGTTCTCCCCATTCTCCATAGGTTCACGAGATGATGCGCGACTGAAAGTTCGCATGGCACGTCTTTATTATGATGCGCAAGAGCACACCCGTCGGGCTGAAATTGACTTGCGTTTGCAGATACGCAGACTCGAAATCGAGGCTGATACGCAGGTGAGACTGCGCCAGCTCGAGTTGGACGCTTCAAAGAAGGCTGTGGAGGCTATTCAGCCAGTTCCAGCTTCTTCCTCTTCTTCTTCAAATGTATCTCCGGTGTCGACTTCATCCACTTCAAGTTTTGACGTGAGTAAGCACATTGCGCTTGTTCCACAATTCAGAGAATCTGAAGTTGATTCTTATTTTAATGCGTTTGAACGCATTGCGACTTCATTGCACTGGCCACCTGAGTTCTGGTCTTTGTTACTGCAATGTAAACTTGTAGGCAAAGCTTTGGAAGTTTATTCTACTTTATCACTTGAAGAGAGTTTAAAGTATGATTCAGTTAAATCAGCAATACTTCGTGCATACGAATTAGTTCCTGAAGCTTATAGACAGAAGTTTAGGACGCATAGGAAAACTTCTAATCAAACTTTTGTGGAGTTTGCTAGAGAAAAGGGCACGCTTTTTGATAAATGGTGTGTAGCTAGTGATGTGGCAGATTTTAAATCACTGCGTGAGCTTGTTCTTTTAGAGGAGTTCAAGAATTGTTTGCCTGAGAGAGTGGTAGTTTATCTTAACGAACAAAAGGTAAATTCATTGTCACATGCCGCTGTTCTCTCTGATGAATTCATTTTAACTCACAAGAACGTATTTGTTCACTCACGTGTGGAGAATGCACCTGCCGTTCCAATTTTATCTAACACACAGTTTGTGCGCTCGAAAAATAATGCACCTAGAGTTGGCGATGAACGTAACTGTTACTATTGCCATGTAAAAGGTCATGTAATAGTTGACTGCCCCCGACTTAAACGAAAACAACAATCACAAGCTAAACCTGTAGGTTTTGTAAAGACTTTTAATCAGAGTGTGGCTGAAAACTCAAAAGATAAGGTGGAGGAGACGTTCCGTCCTTTTATTCTTAAGGGGTTAATTTCTCTGACTGGTCGTGATGAGGATCAAAAGGAAATCACAATGCTTCGTGATACAGGCTCAATGCAAAGTTTTATTGTTGAAAGTGCGATCAAATTTTCTGATGAGACGTCATGTCATTCTAGTGTAGTTGTGCAAGGAATTGAAATGGGATGTGTAAAGAGACCTTTGCATAATCTGCATTTAAAAAGTGATCTATGTTCTGGATTTGTCCGTGTTGCAGTTTGTTCTTCACTGCCTATGAAAGGGGTAGATTTTATCCTGGGCAATGATTTAGCCGGAGGAAAAGTCTTGCCGTTATTAGAAGTTCTGGATGAACCGACAGAATGCACGTCTGATGAGGTGGGTGAAGCCTATCCTCATGTTTTTCCTGTGTGCGCTGTCACTCGTGCGCAGTCGCGCAAAGAGATTGAATTGAATGACTCTTTCTTTCCTTCTGTTGTAAATGGAGAGGGAAATTTGAACTTTGAGAAAAAGAAACCAGAAAAGGTGAGGATTTTGCATGATGTAACTGACAAGAATTCATTGCATTTAAAGATCACACGAGAAAAATTGATCACTGCACAGAAAGAAGACAAAACATTGACTACACCTTTTAATGCTGCAATTTCACATGATTTGGCTAAGATAAAACAAAGCGCTTACATTTTAGACGACAACTTGTTAATGCGTAAGTGGTGTTCGTCACCTGACAAGGCAGAATTGGATGCTTTTTATCAGATTGTTGTTCCTGCCCCATATCGCCCACATGTGTTATGCTTGGCACATGATCATCCACTTTCGGGTCATCTGGGTGTAAGGAAAACTTACAATCGGATTTTAAAACACTTTTTCTGGCCTGGATTAAAAAGTGATGTAACTCGTTATTGCCGTTCTTGCCATGTTTGTCAAATTGCGGGAAAACCAAATCAGGTTGTTCCACCAGCACCGTTAAAACCCATACCTGTTCTTGGCGATCCATTCGAACATGTCCTTATTGACTGTGTAGGTCCGTTTAAAAAATCCAAAAGTGGTAATCAATTTCTGCTCACAGTGATGTGTTTAGCCACTCGATTTCCTGAAGCAATTCCTTTGAGAAAAGTCACTGCACCTGTTGTTGTTAAGGCATTAGTTAAGTTTTTCTCGACTTTTGGTTTGCCTAAAATAGTGCAAAGTGACCAGGGCACTAATTTTATGTCCAAGCTTTTCAAACAGGTCATGGAAAATTTAGGAATCACACATCGCACCTCCAGTGCTTACCATCCAGAAAGCCAAGGAGCTCTGGAGCGTTTTCACCAAACTTTGAAGTCGATGTTACGGAAATATTGCATGCAGACTGGTAATGAGTGGGATGAAGGTATTCCAATGCTGATGTTCGCGATTAGAGAGAGTGTTCAGGAGTCACTCGGCTTTAGCCCAGCTGAGTTGGTCTATGGATACCAATTGCGCGGACCTTTGAAGGTTCTAAAAGATCAAATTCTGGAAACTGACAATTCAAAAACGAATGTTTTAGAGTACGTAACGAAGTTTCGAGCAAGGTTGCAGACCGCTTGTTCAATTGCTAGAGATTCACTTGCCCGTGCGCAAAAAGAAATGAAACGAACATTTGACAAAAAGGCAGTTGCGCGTTCTTTTAAGCCTGGTGACGCAGTTCTTGTTTTTATGCCTATACCTGGTTCTTCACTGTCAGCTAAATTTTTCGGACCGTACGAAGTGAAAGAAAAATTGAGCGAGACTAATTATGTGATCTGTACACCCGACCGAAGACGAAAAACCCGCACTTGTCATGTGAATATGCTTAAACTTTATCATTCGAGGGCACAGGATGATGCTGAGAAAATGACGGATAATGCTGTTATTTCTGTTGTGGCTGTGACAGAAAATCCTGTTGATGCTGATGAAGATGGGCTTATGTTTCCAAGTATTTCTCAGTCTACCGTGAGTTTGTCTAATTCTGAGATTTTAAAAGATCTTGATTCACATTTTAAAAACTTGACTGTTGATCAGAAACGCGATCTTGTGACATTAATTTCTGAATTTAAGTGTCTGTTTAATGATGTCCCAACACTCACAAATGTCATTCAACATGACATTGATGTCAAAGATGCTCGTCCAGTCCGACAGCACGCTTACAGAGTAAATTCTGTGAAACGTTCAGTTATGCAACAAGAGGTTGACTATTTGCTGGATAATGGTCTTGCTAAGCCTAGCTCTAGTCCATGGAGTTCTCCGTGTATTTTAGTGCCAAAATCTGATGGTTCTTTTAGATTCTGCACAGATTTTAGAAAAGTGAATGCACTAACGGTTCCTGACAACTATCCACTTCCTAGAATGGAGGATTGTGTTGACAATGTAGGATATGCCAACTTTGTGAGTAAATTAGACATGCTGAAAGGTTATTGGCAAATACCACTTTCGTCTAGAGCATCTGATATTGCTGCTTTTATCACTCCAGATGCGTTTGCACAATATACGGCCATGGCGTTCGGACTCCGAAACGCACCTGCTACCTTTCAGAGGTTAGTAAACACTGTTTTAGCTGGTATTCCTAATTGTAGCGCTTATTTGGATGATGTTGTTGTTTATTCCAGAGATTGGAGTGAACATTTGAAGTCATTACGTGATGTATTTCAACGTTTTGCAAGTGCTTCATTGACCCTTAACTTAACAAAATGTGAGTTTGGTCAGGCGAAGGTGACTTATTTGGGAAAAGAAGTGGGACATGGTCAAGTTCGACCTGTGGAAGCGAAAGTTGAGGCTATATCTGAGTTCCCAGTTCCTACGACACGGCGTGAACTCCGAAGATTTCTCGGAATCGCTGGTTATTATCGCAGCTTCTGTAGAAATTTCTCGTCTGTGGTTAGTCCATTAACTTCACTCTTAAGCCCTTCTAAATCGTTTGTGTGGGATGAAAAATGCCAATATGCATTTGAAAGTGTGAAAACACTGTTGAGTAGTTCACCAGTTCTTGCAGCCCCTGATTTAAATCGTCCATTCAAACTTGAGGTTGATGCAAGTAATGTTGGCGCTGGTGCTGTGTTACTGCAAGATGATGAGCAGGGTATAGCTCACCCGGTGAGTTATTTTTCGAGGAAGTTTAACAAGAATCAGTTAAACTATTCTGTGATTGAAAAGGAGACACTTGCTTTAATTTTTGCATTGCAACACTTTGAAGTATATGTTGGATGTAGTGTACAACCTTTGATCGTTTTTACGGATCATAGTCCACTGACATTTCTTTCAAAGTTGTATAATCACAATCAGAGATTGACACGGTGGTCACTCTTCTTGCAAAGTTACAACCTGGATATTAGGCACAAGAAGGGAGTTGAGAATATTCTAGCCGATGCACTGTCACGAGTATAAACTTTTTTTTTTTTTGTTTTGAAAAAGAGTTTATTCTTAAGTGGGGGAGTGTTACAAACCGCACAGTTTTGCTGCGTGTATGTTCTTTCTCTCTCTCTCTCTCTCTCTCTCTCTCTCTCTCTCTCTGTACCGGCCCTGTCATTTTCTCAGGTACCGCCTACTTTGGAGCACTATTGGCTGACAGGACTGCCAATCCTAATCAGCCGTGTGACGATGACATCTCTCTCTGCCAATCGCGTTCGTTGCAGAGCCCTTTAAAAACGGAAGCGGCAACGGGAGAAATCAGCTGTTGTTGTTTTGGCGTGTTGTCTGTTTGGTGGTGTCCGTGTGCGTTGTCGCTGTTACTGATGCGTACTTTGATTGAGATCTATTGATGTTGACTTTGAGTGAGTAACTGATGACTTTGAGTGAGATTTGTTTGAGAGTTCTGACGTGTGTTGCTACATCTATAGCCCGCTAATGCTCCATTCAAAACCTTCTGTGACTTGACAAGGGAGATCTGGAACAACATAGTAAGTCACGTGACATACATATTTGCACGCAGGATTATTGATGTATAGACACACTAGTTAGCGAAGTGCGCTAATTTTGTATTTTTGTTTATTAGTTAGAGTAAGTTCAGGGCGCTTTGCGCTGAAGACTTTTCTTTTCATATTGTTATTTTCTTATTTAGTGGATTGGGGAGGAGATTAAGGGAATGTTTTTGTTATATTTACTTCTTTGATTTCCATGCGCAAACTTCAGTTCCCTCTCCTATTTGTCTTGGTTCTTTTCAAATTTATCTTATGGTTTGTAAATATTGTAAATAATGTGGGAGCAATAAATCTTTTGCGGTGCTAATTTGTTGTTTGGTGTTTTCTTTTGCCATTTTTCAACATCAGTTTATACTTTGGTCATCTTTATGTTACTCCTTTTAATACCCTAGACAAATTGCCATCAAGGATCGTAACAATATCGTAACTGATGCCATTTTTTTGTTTTGGGTGAATCACTCATTTAATGCAGCTAATTTTGTTTAAAAAAATAATAATAAAAAAATCCAAGTACTACAATCTGAATTTTAAGCATAATTTCTTCAGTGACTTGATGCTTCAGAAATAATTCACAATTTGCTAATTTGATGCTCAAGAAAGAATTCAATTCAGTTTGTTAAATATTTATGTGGAAACTGTGATCAATTTTTAAGATTCTTTGATGCAAGTACACTTCAGAAGAACAGCATATTTAATACAAATCTTTTCTTTGACATATAACCATTTTTTTTTCTAAAATAAAGCAAGTTTGTTAACAATAATTACATTTAAGCAAATAAATGAATCTGTGCTGAATATGACTATTCAAAATGTTTAGAACATTCACTCATTCATTTTACTTTGGCTAGTTTCTTGTTTATTAGCCAGATATTCTAGCATATGTTTTACGCAGCAGGTGCCCTTCCAGCTGCAACCCAGTACTGGGAAACACTGACACACACTCGCATTCACACACTACGGCCAATTTTGTTTACCCAATTCACTTATATCTTTCGACTGTGGGGGAAACCCACGCCAACACGGGGCGAACATGCAAACTCCACTTAGATGTGATGCCAACTGGCCCAGCCAGGAATCGAACCAGTCACCTTCTTGCTATGAGGCAACAGTGTTAACCACTGAGCCACCATGCCACCCAGGTTCAGAAGAATTAATTAAAATTAAAGGTTAATATGTTTGTAATAATATTTAAAATATTGTTTACATATTTACAATTGTTACACTATGTTTTCTTAGTTTTTTTTTTAAATGGTAATACTTGTAGTCATTGATTGCGATACTGTTAAATTCAGAATTATTACCCCCCCAACCCCCCCCCCCTGAATTATTAGCCCCCTTGTTTATTTTTTCCCCATTTTCTTTTTAACAGAGATTATTTTAGCATATTTTTTAAACATAATAGTTTTATTAACTAATTTCTAATAACTGATTGATTTTATCTTTGCCATGATGACAGCAAATAATATTTAAGTAATACATTTTCAAGACACTTCTATACAGCTTAAAGTGACATTTAAAGGCTTAATTAGGTTAACTAGACAGGTTAGGGTAATTATGCAAGTTATCGTATAATGATGGTTTGTTTTGTAGACTATCGAAAATAAAAGTAGCTTAAAGGGACTAATAACTTTGACCCTAAAATGGTTTAAAAAAAAAAAAAACTGCTTTTATTCTAGCCTAAATAAAACAAATAAGATTTTTTCCAGAAGAAAAATATCATCAGACATACTGTGAAAATGTCCTCGCTCTGTTAAACATCATTTGGGAAATTTTTAAAAAAGAAAAAAAAAAAAAAAAAAGGGGGGGGGGGCTAATAATTCTGACTTCAACTGTATGTGTCAGTTGAAGTGCTAATAATTCCAGATATTGTTATGAAAACCCGACAAAAGCAATCCCTTGAAAAACTGCACCAAAATAATTTTTAAATATGGACCCTTTTCACATTTCAGGGGTTCTCAGCAGCAGCCGTAGACACTGCATTGCAAAACACCTCGCATAATCGGTATAATTGTAATTTTTTTTTTTTTGTAATTTGATGCAAAAATGATATAATACATGCATAAATACATATACGTGTACATAGGTTTTATTTAAAACCCAAATATTAAAAACTTTCAATGATTTAAGATTATGATGACTGTTAAATGCGTCAATAACAGTCTTGTAAAAAGGTTCAATTGTATTTTGCTAACAGGATACTAAGGAGATTCTGTAACCTAAAACCTTCATATTCCCATTATTACAATATCCAAATCAAGTTTAATAACACTGTCGCTACAAATATTAAAAACACGTCTGACACAATGCTTGTAATAACTAGATCTGGCAACACAGCAGAGCGGAGGCTTCACCTGTGCTTTAGAAACTTAATCTTAGTCAGAGACATGACTTTAAAAATGTACCTCTATTTGACCTTATCACTGGTTATGGGACAATTTCATTGAGTTCATCCTTGATTCATCAATATTTTATAGTTCCAAAGAATAAATAATAATACATTTGTTAATAAATAAACATAATCTAAGATCACTTAAATATATTTTTAATTTTGAATGCCGAATGTCAGATTTCTAATGAATTCCAACTCTAAAACTTTGGTTTTCAATTTAAAGCTGGCTTACTCATTCTCTCACTGGCCAAGAAAAGAGAAAGACAGTCTGTCACACACTAGCCTGATCTCAAGAGGACACACACACACACACACACACACACACACACACACAATCACCTCCCTTAAACCCACAGCTGGCCAGATGGGCAGGGAGGTGAAGTGAGCTGTGCACGGCCATACAGGCATGCTAAACAGACACACACACACACACAAACTCACACACACACACACACACACACACACACACACACACACACACACACACAGAAAAACCCTCATCTGCTGTGTCCGTCAGATTCAGAAAGAAGACGGTGGTGTATCTCCGTCACATTTCCCTCGCTCTTTCTCTGCTCTTCCTTCACGTTTATTTGTAAATCTCCTTTTTGATTGTAAATCATAGTTGGGTCATAGCCCCACACGTGATGGACAGACACACTTCATCAAATATTCATGGCAAAGCGTGAGGTGTTTGTGGAATCGGCCCAGACAAACACACTCGACAGGGGAAGCGAGATGCTTGTTTGTGTATTATTCTGTGGATTGTATTGCCCCTAGTGGACGAGGGTAGAATATATGTTGCACTGCCTCCTGCTGGTGGAGTTTCGACATGAATAATAATGCGGTTTTCTCTGTACAGCGAGATGTGGACAGCACTGCTCCTAGTGGACGCTCACAGTACAACTGACATTTAAATAGCAGGAGAGAAGAACTGGGCCTATTTTTGATCAGTGGACATGAATAATTGTTTAGTATTGTAAGATTGCAAAGGATGTTACACCAAAATACATGCATATGAAGGTACTGAATACATACTGTACACACATACAGAGCTGAAAAAAAAGTACACTACACACACACACACACTTACAAATATATATAATTTTTATACATTTTTAATAAGTTTTTAATAATTAGTTTTGTAGTTAAATTAATTATATAATATATTATTTCATTGATAAATATATAACTAGCTCGGCATGTTTTTTAAAGTATGTTTTTTTTTTTAACAAGCTGTCAGTTGCATGGCCTCCTGGGTAATCCTCCATTGTCACAAAGATCATGCGTGTTCAATTTTAAATTACAACAGTCACACATTCCATAAACTCCAATATGTTCACAAGCTACTAAATGTAACTAATTTAAATTGTTATTAAAGTAAACTAATGTCTTTTATTATTACTATTTTATTATTAAAATAAAACTTTTTCATTATTAAAAATATTTTTTTCTTAACTTTTCATTTTATTAAATTTTTCTGTAACATTTTTCCCTAAGGTACTTACAGTATTGAGATTACTAATTTTTGCACTGTGATTTTAAGTAATGTTGTTAATGTATGTATACAAATATCTTAGTGTAAAGCATCTTATAGAAAGTATTAATATTTAGTATTATATACATATATTAGGGCTTGCACGACTACTGGTTTCTGTTAATATTTTCTTTTTTTCTTTTTCAAAATAATACTCGAGTTACTCGACTACCCGTGATTTGAGCTAGTTAGAAAGACAAAAATAAATCCTTCTCAATACACGTTTTATTAATTCATATACTGTAAAACCCAAAAAAGTTAAGGTAGCTCACCATTTGAGAAAACCGATTGCAACAAACCATTTAAGTTCAAAAACGAATCCTAATGAGTACTGTGAACTTAATTTATTTGAGTAAAAAAAAGCAATTTGAGCACAGTAAAACCCAATAAATGAAGAGAACTCAAACAAAGTAAGTTTTGTAAAACCAAATCAATTAAGACAACTCAAATTGTTTAAGGAAGCCGATTGCTACAAACCATTTGAATGGAAAAAAACTAATCACTAATCAAAACAAAATACTAATGTGAATTTTCTCCATTAAGTGGAAGTGATGAGGTATTTAATTAACTCATTACCTTCAACACTGAGTTCAAAACTCTTTTCAAATGAGCAGAATGAACTTTCAATCAATTCGGAGTTAACTACACTCATTTCATTGGATAAAGTTGACTGTTGGGTTTTACAGTAGCCGATTGCAACAATTTCATAGGCCTAACATAAACTGTCAAAACTTTAATATTACATAATTTTCTTTTAAGTTACAGAGTAATATAAAAACAAAAGCTGCACACAACATTGTAATCTTAACATCTGCGTCATAGGCTTCCTGTATGCGAAGCAAACTCCATGTGCATCCTGTAATACTTTAATAAGTTATTTTAGTAACTTTTGGGGTTGCACGGTTTTACTTGTACTATGGTAGTACCGCGATACTAGGGCTCCAAAATACTGGCGGTGCCACTGTAGTACCGTCATTAATGGTTTATCTACAATAGTTAATGTTGCATGTGGAAAATTCACTAAACTGCTCACACGTTTGTGCAACAATAGACCATTTTATTTTAATAGTCTGTGGATTGCAAAACTGTGTAGAATTTGTGCCTATTATGATAGCCTATTGCACATTGCACACTTCAATTCAAACGTACATCTGAATCGGTTCATTTCGGTTTCTGTTATATGAATTAGAAGCTACAAAAACTGCAACAATCACTTTAAAAGAACGACTCACGAAGTGAACTTTTAAATTACTTTGGATTGTTGCCTGATAAGACTGAAAAAAATAGATAAAAAACCCAAAAGAGCATCAGGAAACACTGAAACAAGTTTGGACCACTTCATATCGGAGAAAAATGCTCTTTTGTAGCAAATTTGGTTCAGTATAATTTGTATCTTTATTTGAATGTATTTTTGTTGGTCAGTTATCTACAAAATAAACAAAAAGAATGAATCTATTTTAGGTGAAGTGACGTGCAAATAATACTTTTTGGCCTTAAGAGAATTATGAATCTAATTCAATTAGGCCAATTATAGCAAAATCTAGTATTTCTGACAATTGTATTTATTTGTTATGTGATATTTGTTACAGTATCATGATGCTTCAGCTGGTATAGTATCGTAAGATTAATGGTATCGTGACAACCCTAGTAATTTTTCAGCAGTAATATAAACTAGGTAAAACTTAATTGCTAAAATCAGAATAGAATACGTAATATACTGCAATTTCACTGCATGTACAAGTGTATGTGGCAACTAAAGGCTTTTTATCTCCATCAATACAGCTCAATCGACAAAAAAAATAAATAGCCTAATAATTAAAAACATAAATAATATGTAAAAAGTTAAAATTGAAAATACATAAATAAAATAATAATAATACAAAATAAAAAAAGCTAGGCTAATTATTACATTTTGATTTTATATTTAGTATTACTGTTATTATAATAATAATACTACTACTAATAATAACAATTAATAATAATAATAATAATAATAATAATAATAATAATAATAAAAAATAATAATAATGATAATAATAATAATAATAATAATAATAATAATAAGTATTATTATTATTATTATTATTATTATTATTATTGATATTATGGATATTGTTGTTATTATTGATTTTATTATTATTATTATCATTATTATTATCAATCTAAATGCCTGTAAAAATAGTAATGTCATGTTGTCGTGAACTAAGAGCTCAGGTTATGCTGGTTTAAGTGCAGGAATAAAAGGAAAGTGATGTCAAACCTGTAAAAGCAGGTGATACTTTAAAACTCTCTGCATCGGGACAACCAGCAGGTCTCTGAGAGTAAACTTCCCATTATTGGCTCGCTTTGAACACAACTGAAATCAATAAACATACACCACATATAACATTTATAGAAGCAAATGATGCAAATATAAACATACAAACAGTTCTATAAACGTTTTATTTATCGTACATTATACATATATTATTTTACATTTACAAAAAAATACATAAAAACAGTGCTGTTCACAACCACCAGGGGGCAGAGTTTCACAGCAAATAAACACGACCACATCTGTTTCAGTTATAATTATTCAATTATAAGTTATGAATAATAATTCAATTTTCAGAATTATATTATAATAGTTTTCTCAGCAATTAAAATATCCTTAAAAAAACATATAGTTTTAAAATTTCATAATAAATAAACACTACCACATCATTTTTTGAACATCTCACCTCTAGCATCTGCCGGACGTCCTCTCTGTTCTTACAGATGTCATCCAGACATGCAATGGCAGATTCCACTTGACTGCAGTATTTGCCGTACAGGACTAATCTATAGCAGAGTAAAGCAAACATATATGAGACAGATTTCACTCTTGAAAGAGTTATGAAGAACAAATCTGTCACCTTTCTTTGTATTTGATGAAGATCTGGTAGAGGTTAGTGGCGTTGTGCATGAGCACTGAATCCTGCACTTCCCTCAGGAGACTCGTGTGCACTTTCACAAGATCCTGATGTGATGAAGAATATGAAAATATGAAGCGACGAGGACAATTACGCTGGATTTATGCTAAAGCCTGTGCTTCATAAACTCACTGGTATGTTGATGAACACTTTTTCGATCTCCCCGCTGGACAGCGACTGTCCCAGAGGCTTCATAAAGAACTGTGGGTGGAGGGAACAAAAAGATAGAGCACAGGAAGTTGTTATGACTAAAGCACTGTGTTTGCAATTGGATGTATGTCTGGTGTTTCAAGCTAAATTTATTATGGTTTAATCATGGAAATTACAATTAATATATAAAAATATGCACATAAAAATGCATTTAAAATTAAAATGACGATTTGAACCATTATAAAAATGCACCATCATTTCATAACTAGTAACTGGAACTGGACATAGTAACTAGTAACTAAAATAGAATATATATATATATAGAATAGAATATAAAATAAAAGAATGGTTTGAATCATTTTACCATCTTTTTTGAATTATTATTACTATTTACACTCATTGGCCACTTTATTAGGTACACCTGTCTAACTGCTTGCTAGCAATTTTTTAATCAGCCAATCACATGGCAGCAACTCAATGCATTTAGGCATGTAGACATAGTCAAGACGATCTGCTGCAGTTCAAAAAGAGCATCAGGATGGAAAAGAAAGGTGTTTTAAGTGACTTTGAACATGGCATGGTTGCTGGTTGCATGGTTGGTCTGAGTATTTCAGAAACTGCTGATCTACTGGAATTTTCATGCACAAACATCTCTGGGGTTTACAGAGAATGGTCAGATAAAGAGAAAATATCCATTGAGCTGCAGTTCTGTAGGCACAAATGCCTTGTTGATGCCAGAGGTCAGAGGAGAATGACCAGACTGGTTTGAGCTGATAGAAAGGCAAAAGTAACTCAAATAATGACTCTTTACAGGGTCTTGATTTCTGCAGCGACATTCGGATGGTAGGGTCAGAATTTGGCATCAACAACATGAAAACATGGATTCATCCTGCCTTATATCAACGGTTCAGGATGGTGTTGGTGGTGTAATAGTGTGGAGGATATCTTCTTGGCACACTTTGGGCCCATTAGTACCAATTGAGCATTGTGTCAATGCCATAGCCTAACTTGTATTGTTGCTGAGCATGTCCATTCCTTTATGACCACAGTGTACCCATCTTCTGATGGCTACTTCCAGCAGGATAACATGCCATGTCATAAAGCGCAAATCATCTCAGACTGGTTTCTTGAACGTAACAATAAGTTCACTGTACTTAAATGGCCTCCAGATCCCAACTCAATAGAAAACCTTTGAAATGTTGGGAAAGGGATATTCGCATCATAGACATGCAGCCAACAAATCTGCAGCAACTGCGTGATGCTATCATGTCAATATGGAGCAGAATCTCTTGAGGAATATTTTCAGCACCTTGTTGAATCTATTCCACAAAGGATTAAAGCAGTTCTGAAGGCAAATAAAGGTTCAACCCGGTACAAGTAAGGTGTACCTAATAAAGTGGCCGGTGAGTGTATAATGCAACAATAAAATATTAGAGCATGTAACATATTTAAATGCCTTATATGTACATTAGACAAACATTAATAAATAAATATGAATTATAATTATATGCTATATGATATGTTAAAAATTAGTAATTGATTTTAAATACACAATTTATTGCTGTAACTACAATCCAAATGTTGTATGAGTAAAATAGCTTATTAAATAAAGCCCACCACCACAGATAATAATGATAATAACCGTTTACAGTAATAATATATTTGTTGACACTTTATTGACTGTAGTTAAACGTGTTTATGCTACTTTATTTGACATTTTCATAAACATAGATTAATAATAATGGTGGCTTATAGCTAGGGCCAGACGGAATCTGCGGACGTTTTTTGCTATTTCCGCTGAGGATTTCTGTGCAATTTATTTGGGAGTATCATAACTAAAACCTTAACATATAAAATAAAAAAATAACATCTTTTTAACTTTTATTTAATGTTTAAAATGCAAATCCAGTTAGATTCACTTTATTTGGTAAACAAAGCAAGTGTGTCATATAATATATCTAGTAAAAGAGAGAACAATACTGTACACACTGCATTGTACATAAATCAGATGAACATTTTCATATTAGTCAATAATATTACTGTAATTGATTAAAAAACTAAATAAATATAGATTTGCACACATTTACTCAAGCAAATAAACAGTAATAATGATGGGCTAAAAATATGCGGAAAATCTACTTGCCTACTTACAGCATGCAAATGTAACAAGAAATGAATGCAATTCATATCATATATTGGCAGGAACTGTACTGTACACCATGGTAAAATATTGTAAGGTAACATGGGCAAAATGATCCCTCCATGGTTTTATTTGTATCTACTATAAACACTAAAAATCAATCATAATCTGATTACCAAAGTTAACTTTGTGCTGCAGCCTGCATTACATTAAAGAGATAGTTTACCCAAAATAAAAACTCTGTCATCATTTACTCGAATTAAAGATTATAGTAAATAATTACTTCATTTGTTCCAAACCTATTTGAATTTCTTTTTTCTGTTAAACACAAAAGAAGATATTTTGAAGAATGTTGAAAGATAACATCTGATTTTAACCCTCTGGGGTCAAAGGTCATTTTGGGTCATAAGATATTTTGACATGCCCTCCCATTTTTGCTAATTTCAGCTACTTATTACATAGTACTGGCCAACATGTAATTTTTTGTATTCAGCACAAACTGTGCTACAATAATAAGTGATAACGAAGGATGTACATGTTTGTGTTTTTTAGAGAAAAAAAAATACATGTATGTTTTGGAAAAAAAAAATGTAGCTGAAGTGAGGTCCAAAAAAACACAATGAATGGGCCTGAATTAGACTTCTGAGAAACCAGTCTTGTAGGATAGAATCTTTACTTCACAATTATGTGAAAATTATTATGTTCTCTCATTCAAAGAAAACATTACAGTGATTTAATAATTTAACAATTTAGTAATTGTTTTTTCCTACTATGGGACTAAATGGTTACCAGTTTCCTACATACTTCATAATATCTTCAAGTTGAGTAAATGAAGAGTACATTTTCTTTTTTTGGGGTAAACTGTCCCTTTGAGCAGATCTCTCAGCAGGTTCTGAACATAAGTGTGTAGTTATTAGCAGGCCTCACTTTCTCTATAGAGTCCAGTGTCTCAGTGTATTTCTCCTCAGTTTGCTTGATCTCCATCAGACAGCAGCTCCTGATGTCCGTCTCTGCCTGTTTCTGTGATCACAACACAAAATATAACTCACAAACCTTCACTACCTGACAAAAGTTTTGTCGCCTATGCATGTTTTAAGAACAACAAATAATAACTTGACCTCTAGTTGATCATTTGGTATTTGTAGTGGCTTATATGAAAGGTAAAGGCCTCTAGATTACGCTTATTTTACCATAATAAAATATGATCACACCTTGATTGTTAATTATTTATTTAGGACAGTAAGGTCTGACTTTGCTTTGACAAAAGTCTTGTCACTTAACAGAAATAATGTACAGTACAGAATATAAAGTCATGGTGTAGTGGAAAAATAATTAATATTGTGTATGACTCGGCTTGGAGGACTGCATCCATACATCTCTGCTATGACTCAAATAACTTATTAATAAAGTCATCTGGAATGACAAAGAAAGTGTTCTTGCAGGACTCCCAGAGGTTATCGAGATACTTTGGATTCATCTTCAATGCCTCCTCCATCTTACTATAGACATGCTAAATAATGTTCATATCTGGAGACTGGGCTGGCCAATCCTGGAGCACCTTGACCTTTTTTGCTTTAAGGAACTTTGATGTGGAGGCTGGAGTATGAAAAGGAGCGCTATCCTGCTGAAGAATTTGCCCTCTGCTATAGTTTGTAATGTTATGGGGAGCTCAAATGTCTTGATACCTCAGGCTGTTGATGTTGCCATTCACTTTGCAGATCTCCCGCACGCCCCATTACTGAATGTAACCCAAACCATGATTTCTCTTTTACCAAAATTGACCAGACAGATTTTTTTGAGAATCTTGGGTCTATATGGGTACCAATAGATCTTCTGCTGTATTTGTGAAGATTGAGATACAGTTCAACTGATAGGAAAAATCTACATCCTGCCACTTTTCTAAATGATCAACTAGAAGTCAAGTTATTATTTGTTGCTCTTACAACTGGGATTGAAGACAAGAGGTGTACACATATAGTATGTTCACTCCTAAATCATTCAGGTAAACTCACCTGTGGCTGAACCAACTCGACCTTCATCAGGTCTTCATACACCTCTCCACCTTCATCATCGTCGTACACACAGTCATAGAGATCCTCCTCATCTTCAACACCGTTCTCACTGAAACACACAGACCGACAGCATTCAGCCATTTAAGAGTAATTGCAAAAATGACAGAACAATTTATGAATTCATGAACATTTGTCCAGGAATAATCACAAAATCAGCACATCACGTCTCTTACGTTGCTCTGATGTGATTTTGTCCACTCATTTTGTCAACTCCACTCTTTTCTAGCTTCTTACATATTTCAGGTAATAAAGTGGGTTGATTAAAATGATAGATCACCCAAAAATATATATATTGACTGTTTTGTTTATGTTAAACACAAAGTAAGATATTTTGAAGAAAGCTGAAAACCTGTAACCATTGACAACCATAGTAGGTAGTCAATGTTTACCAGTTTCAAGCTTTCTTTAAAATATCTTCTTTGGTATTCAACTGAAGAAAAAAATACCTCATAAAGCTTTGGAACAAGTAAAGTGTGAGTAAATGATGACACAATTTTCATTTTTTGATGAACTATCCCTTTAAGGCCAATTTAAACTTCTAATGTATGTGAAGTGCACACGGTAGATCCAGAGAAGCTTTCGCAGGCATTCATCTTACACTGATACACACATCTCAACAACCACAACATCATTGTTGCAAAGCAGAGAGCAACATCTGTGATTGGTCGGTTTGGTGGCAGTGCTGAGTGTGGGAGGGGCAAAGCGAGCCCGATGTCGGGAGGGTTTAAAAAGTGTTGAGTCCCATTGAGGAGCTCAGGATGAATACTTTTGTTTTGTATTTACTTTATGATTAAAGTTGTTAAACGTTCACCAGTTCCTCTGTCATTCTTCCTTGTATGAGTATGAGCTACTTCTACATTAGCATCACACCAATTTCTATGATGTAACCCTACAAACATCTGCAAAGAAACTCAACACGGGGGACTAAAGAAACCCCACTGTCTACTAGTGTTTCGGAAGTGTTATTGCCAGAGCAGTATAGACATAATAAAAAACTACATTTTTACGATGTCGTAAGCTATGTGCAAGGTATGGGCCATGGAATATAGCAATCTCTTAAGTATAAATCTGTCAGGGTTCTGCCACTCTGGTCTTGTAAATTCTTGTTTTGGTGGCAGAGCTCTGACACTACCCATGTCTGGTCCTGTTTCTGTCTCTGTGTGCGCGCGCGCCGTCGTGGGTGTACGCAGAGTGTGCGCGCTGCCGTTTGATGTGGCCGCGCGCGCGCTGCTTCCCTCAGACGCACGTGCTCTTGTACTAGTGTTTGTGTTTGTTCTGTCAGCATCGCGCTGCTTTATTCTCGGCGCCTCCGTCTAGTTGGTTTCAGTTGGTTGGCGCTGAGATGAAGCATGCGCGTTGCTTATGTGTGAGTGCACGGTAAGGTGTTTATCTATCGTGTGCTCGTGTCTTGCGTCTCTTGTCAAAGCACGTGGCTCGATGTTTACATTGTGGTCACGTGCTTTTGTCGTGTGCTTCAGTGTTGTGTTTGTTGTCATGAACATGCAGTTAATGAGTTCTCTTATTGGCTGCATGTTCTTGTCCTGTTATGTGAGCGCATGGCTTGTGTTGTCTCTCTGTCATGCGCTCTCCCGTCTATTGTCTTGTCCCACCCTCCTTGTTTACCCATTATTAGTTAATTGTGTTCACCTGTTTGTGTGTTAATTTTCTACAGTTTATAAACCCCTCACATTTGCTGTCCTGTGCCAGTTCGTCATCACATGTTGTTGTTTGAAGTCCTGTCGTGTTTCCAGTCCACATCCTTGCCAGTCTGCCCAGTCCTGTTTGTATGTGAATGTATTTGTTTTGTTAATGTTTTCCCCCTCGGGGTAGTTTATTTTGCATTTTATTTTATGTTCATAATTTAATAAATTCCCCATTTTCCTGCACTTGAGTCCTCGCTCCTTTTTACCCATTTCCCCTCACCAACCCTGACAAAATCAGACTTTAGCCATAACTTTTTTATCAAGTATTTCCAGAGATTTCCTATCAGGTTTAGATCAGGACTCTGGGATGACATTAAATTATTTCAGTGTTTGCAGTTTTAATGCGCTATATTGCTGTGTGATAGAGCTCATTGCCCTGCATTAAAATGCTGGCTGATTGAGCGATGAACACAAGGAAGAAACTGCATGTTGCTTAAGGAGTGTGAGATGAACATGTTGAACATGCACTGTTATGTAGCTTTATTAGAGACCAAACTCCTGCTGCAGAAAGCTTGATTTCATGATTCACTTTCACTTCTTTAGACATTTAGAGTTCAGTCTTTCTCCATTTTGATGACAAACATAATGTTTCTCGTCAGACCCTAAATCGAACTTGCTTGCTTAAAGTAAACTTTGGATCAGATTTCTTGCTCCTCGATAAAGCCTTTTGACTCTTGCTGCTTTTTCTGTTTGGTCACTGCAGGGCTTTCAGTCAAACTCTTTTAAACACCACTGTATGTTAAAGGGCACATAGGTTACCCCTTTTTTCATATTTAATATAAGTCTTTTGTGTCCCCAGAATGTGTCTGTAAAGTTTCAGCTCAAAACACCCATTAGAGTATGTATTATAGCTGTTTAAAAATGTCTGTATTATAGCTGGGAAAAGGTTGTTCCTGTGTTTTTGCAGTCATCCCCGCCCACCGATCCCACGTGCCTGTCAGCAGCACGCCTCAACACGCCCTCGGCTGCCTCAGGAAGCAGATCTCACGTAAGCTTTGTGAGAAATACTACAGTAAGAACTTTACCATCAGTATTTGATGCATTTTTTTGTGGAGTTGCAACAATCAGTTCACACACACATAGCACAGACACGTGGCAAGACACACACGCATATACATAGCATAGAGACGCAGGCAGACACACACACACACACACATAGCACAGACAAGTAGCCCAAACACACACGCACATACATAGCGTAGAGACGCAGGAAGGCACACACACACACACACACACACACACACATAGCACAGACAAGTAGCGCAGACAGAAACACACACATATAGTGTAGAGACGCAGACACACACACACGCACACAGAGAGACAATGAGAGAGACACGAGGTAGAGATCCGCGCGGGACTAAATTTTGAATCTCGCTCCCGCCCGCACCCGCCAGGTTTTAGCCCAAACCCGACCGTTCCCGTCTATATTAAGCATTTGTTGTCCCGCTGCCCGACCCGCCCCGTTTTGTACCCGCCGCGCTCGATCCCGCTAAAGAGCGGGGTGGAGAACAAAACCGAAAATCACCCAACTATACAGTCCAGACAGCCTATAACAAGCTGTCTGTATAAACACACTCACACACAGCACTAAGCACACACACAGACAAAGCTCTCTCTCTCTTATTCGCGCGCGGACTAACACACACACACACATAAGCACCAAGCACACACACAGGCAAAGCGCTCTCTCTCTCTCTCTCTCTCATTCGCGCGCGCACTTGCGAGTGCGCACACATACACACACAAACACAGCAACAGACAAGCTAAACACAGCATCGCGCTATTTCATTTACACACATACATACGCGTGGTCGCTCGGGAGTCGGGAGCGATATTGCTAGACAGTCCGCTCCCGCTCCCGCGATTTATTCGGAAATTTATTCCTGCACCGCAGAAATCTGGTCGGGTCCTGCGGCGCCCGCGGGACAGCCGCGGCAATGCAGACCTCTAACACGAGGCTGTACTGATGAAGTGAATCGCTGTACTTTATTACACACGTGCACACGTTTTAAAACATGTTAAACTTGTAAAACTCACTCTTGATCACGTCTGATGATGATTGATGATCCTAGCAAACTGAACTGACCTTTTATTCCCGGTTGCTTTGCACTCGTCCAGTCTTGTCGATATGAGCATATGCATTACTACAGAGACATGTTAATGCGCGCAGCTGTCAATCAATATTGGTGGGCGGGGGGACCGCACTCCTACGTAAAGTTGCAGTCGATCTGAAAACCGCTCCAGTTGGTCCACCGTTTTTATGTTGTTAAATTTGGGGAAAAAAAGAACTGGGTGTGTTTATATCACCCCAATATGACAGTATATACCAGGGGTGGCGAACCCGCGGCTCGCGAGCCGCTTGCGGCTCTTTTACTGCTCTTGTGCGGCTCAACCTCTCGCGCGATTTAACATACATTAACCAATTGACTAACGCCCCATTCACACGGGGCTTCTGCGTCTCTTTCTGCTTTTGTGCGGCTCAACCTCTTGCGCGATTTAACATATAATAACCAATTGACTAATGCCCCATTCACACGGGGCTTCACGTTGCTCGCTGCAGAAGCTGGGAGTAGCTCAACTTTTCAAGCGCTTACGGACGCGTTAGCCAATCAGATCGCTGTATGCAAATACACCTGCTAGAAAGTGGCCTATTGCTGACTGAATTTTATTTTCTGACGCTTCCATTCAGACACGCCTTCAGTCAAGGGTTGACACTGAAGCCCCATTTGATTGGGGCGCAACACGAGTGACGTGCAGTTCGTTAATATCAATCGTCATGGCAGAGTCAGGAAAGCGTACAGCTAAGCGTAAATACGAAGATGAGGGCAGAACATTTTTATCTGAATGGGATTTTACACTGAAACTAGTGAAATCAAAGCATCGCTCTGTTCTTACTGACACACATGTGAAAGAGTTACTACGAGTAGCCACAACTGAATACGAGCCAGACCTGAAAAAGATTGTGGAAACCAAGGAATGTCAGGTGTCCCACTGAGTCAAGTAAAATGAGGTAGGCTAATTTAAATCCATGAAAACTATTGCGTTATATAATTAGGTGTATAAGTTATTGTGACAGATATACTGTTGTTTGCACATCTGTTGTGTGGCTCTTTGCAGTGATAAAGTTTTTTTTTTGGCTCATCATGCCAAACAGGTTCGCCACCCCTGGTATATACTCTATACTTACACACATGTATGTCCAAACAGCTTGAAAAGTAGATTTTTCACCATAGGTGCCCTTTAAGATATTGATCTTTACCCTGTTCAAGAAGAACTGGATTAAGGTGCTGTTTACAATAACAGTGTGTTTCTGTTTTAAAAAGTATAGCTTTTGTTATAGTTATGCCTGGTGTTGACACTTCTCAGACACCTCTGGCTAGTGAAAACAGAGCTTTAAAAATAAATAAGACCTCATTGTTGTTTTCAGTTTCAGTAAATAGATCGACTGAAATGCAGATTTTGTAAAACAAAGGCATGGCTATCCACAGTTGCCCTCTGACTGAACTTCTGGACTATTGCATATCATTCCAATTTGTGACGCCCCTCTCATATTACAGTACCATAACACAACCGGTAGACACAAAGTACATAATGAAATATTTTACAAATTGCAGATTTTCTCTTGATGTAGTCTTCATCTTTATCCGTTTAGTCTTCATCTTGTTAATCTGTTTTCAAAAGGTTTTAGTCCCCTTAAAACAGCTCATTGTCTTGCAAAAATCAATGAAAACTGGAAAGATCAGCTTGCAGAAGGCCCTTAATTCCTGGATGGACGCAGCTCTGCATAGTTTAGCTTCAACCACCTCCAACTCATACCTTAATAATCTCTAGTAGTCTTGAACACCTTGTATATTTGGATCAGCTGTGTTTGGTTGGAGCAAAACTGTGCAGAGCTGCGGCCCTACAGGAACTGAGTTTGAGAACTACTGTAATGCTATTGACCTTATTCTAAAATGCGGAAGTGCGCCTGTTTTCGCGATTGTCTTAGAACTTCCGTTTCAGTCGCCTATGGGAGAAATGACTAGGAATAATAAACGGCAAAAAACGGTCAAACTACTTGCTCTACAAACAAATGTTTGCATGACTATACAGACCAAGTAGAATAATATAATAAGAAAGCAGGGGTGCCCAAGCTCATTCCTGGAGGGCCGGTGTCCTGCATACATAGTTTACCTCCAATTTCCTTTAACACACCTGCCTGGATGTTTCTAGTATACCTGGAAAGAGCTTGATTAGCTGGTTCTGGTGTGTTTAATCAGTGTTGGAACTAAAACATGCAGTTCACTGGCCCTCCAGGACCAAGTTTGGGCGCCGCTGCTATAAAGGATTTGGCAGAGAGATTAATAAGAATTCTGGCCCAGATTTGGCATAACGTTGGCCCAGCAGGTGTTCATACAGTACTGGCATACAGCATGTGGGCCAAACAAGGCTCTGCTTTGGCAGAGGTGGCACCATCTTTAAAGCAGCACACAAGACCTGGGCCAGATATCAAATGTAGAATTAGACCAGATATTAAATATTTAAACGTGGGCCACGTAAGTTTGGCCTATCTTGACCCACTTTTAAAACACATTCAAATTATTTTTGAGTAAAGAAAAAATTCTACCAATCGGGTTGCTTCGAGAAAAAGCTTGGCCATAAAGCTAAATGCTTCATGGGTTTATCAAATTCATTGCAGTCATGACACCAACATATCTGACCCAGTTCAGACCCAGTTATGTGTTTTTAGCTTGGCCCAGATTTGGTCTATGTTTGGTCCTTTTATAAAAGCCAGACTTGGTCCAATCACGTACCGTAATTCACAACTGTATGTGAGCCTGATTGTGTGGTCCAGATCTGGGCCAGAAAGATTGTGCTATGTGGGGTGTGCTTTTTACACTTAAGTTTTAATACTCTGTTTAAAACCAAACCAAAACTGCTTGTTTAGTCTCATAAAGTTAACTCCAAATAGTACAAAGCTGTGACCTTGAAATTTAGAAAATTGTAGGTTGTTCTGTAATTTTAGGCAATCATTTGGTTACAGAGAGAAAACAAATTTACTCTAAAGCTGAAAAAAGACAGCACAATGTGTTTAAAAGGCTTAGCGTATCCGATATACTCGAGAAAAAGACTCTTCTAGAAACTGCTCACGAGGGGCTTTGAAACGATTATGTTTCCCTTGTCTAAATTAAACACGCGGTTTTCAGCTCGAGCAAAAGCAAGAGCCAGGAGACATTCTAGCTGAGTCAGGCCCTAAAATCTCTCAGACATGTTCTCCAGATGCCTGTAAACCATGGAGAGAGAAACTGATGTCTTTTCCGAAGCATGTCTGTAGTTTTGAATCTATTTCGAAACGCCTCGTCTCTGACAGGGACAGAATGATACTGGCAGATCAGCCACTGGGGGAAAACACTCAGCAAACACGTTTCATATGAACAAACCATCAGATGTGGAAAACAAGCATCTTCTAGAGGCCTCGTGTGTGTGTGTGTGTGTGTGTGTGTGTCTGTGTGTGTGTGTGTGTGTGTGTGTGTGTGTGTGTGTGTGTGTGAGCACAAGAAACAGATGTGATGTTGTCGAGCCAAAACACAGTGACAGTAATATTTGCTAAGCATAACATCAAATCCGAACAGACACTCCTGCTACTTGAATAACTTTTGTCGTTATTCAACGTCCTGAAAAATTATGGTTTGTTACTCAGCAGAAAGACCTTTCATAGAATCACATACTGAAGGATTAATGTAAAAAAAAAGCTCTTAAAAGGAAAGTTATACC
Organism: Danio rerio; assembly: GCF_052040795.2. Classification (NCBI taxonomy): domain Eukaryota; kingdom Metazoa; phylum Chordata; class Actinopteri; order Cypriniformes; family Danionidae; genus Danio; species Danio rerio. The sequence continues at coordinate 32,981,604 of NC_141044.1, forward strand.
AAATAACAGTGGGCACCTTGATGTCAAAACAACCAATAAACCTGTCGAAAACACTAAACCTTGGCTTCTATTTGACATTCAAACATTGATGCATTATTAACCACCAAAATAATAATACAAAAATATGAAAAGTATAAAATAGGAAAAGTTTTATTCATCTGAAAGCCTGAATTACACAATTTTGTATCCATATAATGCATGTAAACTAATTTAATGTCAAAACGGGCATCAGATTGACATCTAAAATTGGCATCAAATATCTGTCAAAACTGCATCAAATTGACATCTTAAACTGATATGGACACCTTGATGTAAAAACAACCAATAAATCTGTCAAAAATGCTAAATCGAAACCTTGACATCTATTTGACATTCACACATTGATGCACTTCTGATCAGCAAAATAACAACACAAAAAAAAAATTATAAAATAAAAGAAGGTTTATTCATCTGAAAGCATCAATTCCAAATTTGGATTTTGTATCCCTGCAAAGCATGTAAACTAACTTGATGTCAAAATTACATCAAATTGATGTCTAAAATTGGAATCAAATATCTGTCAAAACTGCATCAAATTGTCATGGGCACCTTGACATCCAAACATCATCAAAAACCTGTCAAAAATAATAAATTAATTTGATGTCAAAATCTTGACGTCTATTTGACATCCATACATTGATGCATTTTTTACCACCAAAATAATGACATTAAAAGTACTTTAAAATAAGAAATGTTTTATTCATCTGAAAGCCTCATTTCCAAATTTGGATTTTGTATTCCTACAATGCATGTAAACTTACTTAATGTCAAAATAACATCAAATTGACATCTAAAATTGGCATCAAATATCTGTCAAAACGATATCAAACTGACATCTAAAATTGTTGTGGGCACCTTGATATCAAAACATTATCAAAACATGTCAAAAACGCTGAATCGATTTGATGTCAAAACCTTGACGTCTATTTGACATCCACACATTGATGAATTTTTTACCACAAAAATAATGACATTAAAAGTAAAATGAGAAATGTTTTATTATGTTTTATAAAAGCCTCAATTCCAAATGTGGATTTTGTAACATATTTTGTGTTCAACACAAGGTGTAGAACCATTAAGCAGTGAGCAAATTTTCATTTTCAATGAACTATGCCTTTAACAGTGCAAGGAACTATTGCTTTTTTGAGTTCTACAGTCGGTAAGCAGTGCCAGATACAGATTTCTGATGGCCCTGAGCATAGATTTGTGAGGGGCCACGGTCAGTGTGTTCATAAAAAGCCCAAAAAGGACCAATTCTTTTAGATCAGTATCAGTGCACAGTAATTCAACAAAACAAGAGTGAAAATGTTACTACGGTGAAAGATTTATTGCAAATAATATTTTTAGAACTATGCCAAAAAAAAAAAAAGATAACATTTATTTTAGCAGAAATTACAGTAAAAGCAGTCATATTGGGAAATGTTATTACATTAAAAAATAACTGTTTTCTTTTTTTTAATGTGTATTTTTTTTAGCAATTCATTCCAGGAATGGAAACATTGAAGTTTTTTAATCATTACTCCAGTCTTCAGTATCAAATCATCCTTAATATAATTGTAAATATGCTTATTTATACCCCAATTAACATTTTTTATTATCATCAAACTTAAAAAAAAAAAAAAAAGCTTTTCTGCTTATTATTTTTGAAACTGCTAGGATTTTCGGTGAATATAAAGAAAAAAAAACAGTTTTTTATCTGAAAAGGCGTTACTTGTAACTTTTACATTTCAATAACCCTTTTAAATCCATGTTCCTTGCAAATAAATGTTTTTTTTTGTTCATTTTGTTTTTATTATTTTTATGTCTATATGGCTTTTTAAATTTGTATTATTTTACATTGAAGATATATTAAATGAAAATGAGACTAGCAGCTAGTGTAAATTTTATTATATTTATATATATTTAAATATTCCCAGTAAGTAACATCAGTTCAATTTTAAACATTTTAAATTTTATATTTGGTTGTAGTTAATGACCCTGTTACAGGGAACAGCATGTACAGTATGTGCAATGACTCAATTTGTCAACATCAATGCATTAAGAAGCCCGAGGCTCCTGTAGCTCCCTAAACAGACAAAGTATCATACAGTGAGCTGTGGGTTCAAACATCATCTCATTTCTGCAGAAGAAGAGCATCAGTGGACACAGAAAAATGACTCACTCTATCAGATCCTCAAGATGGTTATAAATGTCTTCATCCTCAACACTCTCTTCTGTGGGAAACGGCCTAGAATAGAAAGGCCCGGACACAAAATATACATTATTTATCAGCTCTCTTATAAAAGTGGAAATAATTCACTTGCTCTTTTTAAACATACCTTATTCCAGTCTGCTGTGCAATGTGCGTATGAGAGAGTTTGGACAGCGTGTCCATAACCTAAGAGAAAAATAAAAATTAAATTATCACCATTTGTTAAACAAAGGAGTATATTCAAAGTCAATATTGGAGCTACACTGCTACTTATTAATACATTTATTCATACAATCCATAATAACTGATTTTAATATATTACATATTGTTGTGTGTTCATATATATATATATATATAAACAGTTCTGTCTGGTTCTCGAATCTGATTGGCTGATAGATGTGTGATCTTCTACAATAACAGCACTCTTACAGCCTTTTCACTCTTGTGTATTACTCCGCCCACATAGAGTGCCAACAGATCAATACACTCACTAGATTTTGAAAAATATTGCAGCTGTTGGACAACATAATGACTGTTAATGACAACATAATGACATAATGACAACATAAAGTACTTTTGAGGCTTTTTTAGGCAAGAATGTAGTTGTTTAGATTGCAACTATACAGTTTATAAGGATAGTGCTTATTTTAAAAATGTATAATTTTGGAGATCGGCAACCAGTCATACTTAGGCAATTGCGCCACAAAATGGTGACAGAGTAGTGTAGCAGTGGCAGAGTAGCAGTGTGATATTGCTTATATATGATCCAGAAAACTTAACCTTAACCATTTATTTAAATCAATCAGAATTCTCTCAATATTAATAAAATAAATATACAAAAGATTTCACATTTATCATATTTTTTAATTATATAATTGTAGGTTCTTTGTTTTATTCATTATTTATGAATCATAAAACCTATTCTAATTATTAATTAATATGTAATTAAAATAAGTTTGATTAATAGATTACATATAAACACAGTATACTTTATAGATAATCGTAAAATGGCTATAGAGACAAAAAATCTGAAGTTATAATAACTAAAGTTGTGAGATGAATCTTTTACATGTTGTATCAGCATTTTATAGCATATGATAAGAACATTTGTGAAAACATACTTGATAAAACAAACTCTGATTGGCTACTGCATTCATAAGCTCAACAGAAATGTGTGTGATTTGTTATAAGTAGACCCACACAGAATCTGCACGCACAGAATTCAGCAGATTTTAAGCCTATCGTTGATTCTGTTTATTTACTTGTGTAAATGTGTGTAAATTCATATTTATTCAAATTTAAAATTAATTTCAGTAATATTACTGACTATTATGAAAATATTTCTGATTTATTTACAATATAGTTTGTAAAGTAATATTTTCTGTCTTTTAGTAGATATATTATATGAGAGACTTGCTTTAAAGTCGATCTAATTGGATTTGCATTATAAACATTATACAAATTAAAAAGCTATTACTTTTTTATTTCATATATTAGGGTTTTAGTTATGATACTCCCAAAATCATAAATCGGCAGCGTTTTACCAATATTCTGCGCAGAAATAGCAAAAAATGTCCGCAGATTCTGTCTGGTCATAGTTATAAGGCTCAGCACTGCAAAAGTGTAATGCTACAAATCAACATGTTTCATACATTTTCAAATTTCATTCATTTTCAAACATACAAAAATATACAATATATTTAAAAACATGTCAAATAAAGATGTTTACATATACACATGCTTCTCTTTTCTATTTAACCTATTCAACCTACGACCATTTTCTGAAAATAAATACTCTAATTGATACTATATTCTTTGAAATCATCAAAACATATCAGTAATTTATCAAATAAAGCACAACTGCAAAACAACATTCAGACTTTAAGCAAAAAAATACATAATTTTATGATAATTATTATAACTTACAATGCTATTTAACAACTAAATAATTGTATAAAGTGCTCAGCATAAATGAGTAAACCCCTCTCAAAACTTGTGTATATCTAAATGTATAGGGGGCTATGCAATTTTATATTGCATATATTTTATATTTATATATTTATAAGTCTAGTCATCACTGAAGGCAAATCTGGAGCTAATCTAACAAAATGACTCACAATAACATGCCAAAAAAAAAAAAAAACCACACAAATGTAAATGTTGGGGGAAAATATAAGATAAACATGTAAATAGTAGAGGGGGGGGGGGGGTTAAGAGAAACAGTATATGTATATACCATTTAGTATTTTTTTTTTTTTGCATGATTTTTAATGTATTATTTGTCTCTTAAGATTTTTGGTAACAAAAATATTATTTTAATAAATATATATTTTTAGATAATTTGTTTTGTTCTAATGCATCGAACATTTAAATTTTTTTTTTCTGTGCAAATAACATAAAAAGGTACAGTGATAATTATGTTTATTATGCATTTAATAACCTATTTGTTTTCATGATAAAACCCATTCACGTATTATATAAAAAATATTAATTTTAAAATATATCTTATACCAAAAATAAAAAATAAAAAAATAGCACCGCATCATTATCTCCAGCAGAGGTCAGTGCTTATCAACATTTCACTGCACAATCAACCCCTGACACGTAAAGAATCAAATATGCATCATTTGTGCTCTACAATTAAACAAACCACTGAACATTCATGCAGCTTTCACTTTAACACATTCATGCGTGCCACATTTCATGATCAACTCATGCACAATTTTATTTACACAGGTGTCCAGATGTAAACAAATAAACATGAACAATCAGAACACAGTTAAACATGCTAATTTGGCTTCCTAATATTGGATCATTTTCAGCTGTACAGTACTATGGTAACTTCCATATCTGTGCTGAGCATATTGGAATACACAGCGCCTGAGGAAGATGTGTTCAGAAATCAATTGCAATCACAGCAGCTCAGCTTTAGTCTGCACTGAGTTAGAGCATGAAGAGCGAGTCAAGCACCAGCAATCCTGCACCACTTCACTGAGAAATGGAGAAAAGATCTGATTCCATGCCTATATGCAACCAGCACATACTGTATGTTGATGAGAGTCATTCATATGCATTGACAAAGGTGGAATTGATTAGTCATTATGGACTTTTGTGAATGAATGTGTGGATTTTCTGGTGGGGGCAATTTCATAAACTGAAAACATTATTTTAAACGATTTTGTTACTTAGAAATTATATTCACTGGAAGACTTTTAGAATACTTATTTCATTTAATCTATTTTACTTGTTAAAATTACTGCATATAAAAGAAAAAAAAAACATTTATTTAGAAGACTAAGAAAAATGACAAAAATCATGAAAAACTTCACTTATATATATATAAAAATTATTAAATATAATTTTATAATAATTAAAATAATTGATTATTAATACAAATATTTAATGCAAATTTTATTGAATATTTAGAAAATGTAAACAAAAATTTTTGATCAACTGAATTGTATATATATATATATATATATATATATATATATATATATATATATATATATATATACATACATATATATATATATATATATATACATATATATATATATATATATATATATACATATATATATATATACATATATATATATATATATATATATATATATATATATATACATATATATATATATATATATATATATATATATATATATACATATATATATATATATATATATATATATATATATATATATATATATATATATATATATATATATATATATATACATATACATATATGTATATATATATATATATATATATATATATATATATATATATATATGTATATATATATATATATATATATATATATATATATATATATACATATATATATATATACATATATATATATATATATATATATATATATATATATATATATATATATATATATATATATATATATGGAAAAATTAAGGAAAATTTTACCAAACCATGAAAAAAAAAGTCTGCAGGGATATTGCGTACAGTCACTTTAAGAATAGTGCGGCTCTGATATGGTTTCTCTTTCGCATGTCTTTTGATTCTCAACTCGTTTGTTTATTACACAAATGAGGATTAATATAAATAATCACTAAACATCGCACTCTGACACAAATGTGTCAGATCATTAAAGTGTATTTGATCATTAAAGCGCTCACATTAAGATGGCGTTAGATGTGTGTGCTCTGCTCGTCTCCGAGCCTGTCCGGGGCTTGCGCTGCACACACACTCCAACATGCTGTCTTTCGCGCTTTTAAAAATTATGAACGATTTGAATGTTCATCAATGAATGATGCGGATCACATGCTGCAAATGTTACATTACAGCACATGCTTTGTCATTTTCACTTGGAACTGAGCTTTGCAGAGCAACAATTGTGTACAACTGGAAAGGGGGCGGTATATGATGGAATAATCGTTTATCTTGATTAATGGTTTTTCATAATTGTTAGAAGCCGAAATCGAAACTGAAACTGGATTTTCAATTAATTGCACAGCCCTACCGCTGTGTACGTTTTTTCAGATCTCAAATTTAACTCTCAAGTGCCAATAGTACCAGCTATTCTCACCTAAATATAGCAGAGACCACTGTCGACTGACTGACTGACTGACTAACCCGAACCTCCCACCCACCCCCTTCCCTAAACCCAACCAATAGTGTTTTCAATAGTACAGATTGACTCGCACACCACCTTCCCTAAACCCATCTGACAGTGTTCTCAAAAGCAATCCAGAAAAACAGCCCTCACCGCTGTCTGATTTTTACCACGGTTTAAGATCTTACCACATTCTCACTCTGTTATTTACTTGTTTATTTAATTTTTTTGCTTTTTGTTTTTGTTTTACCTGCTTTCTGGAACCATTCTTCACCGCACTTTGACCCCATCATTGCAACGATCTCGCTATACGTATCTCTGGCTACATAATTCATGCTCTCCAGAAATATATACAGGGCTACGTATTTACAATGAGCCTGTGTTGATTTTTTACAGTGAAGAACCAAACGCAGAAGCAACGATCAGACTGGTTATTTTTTTATTTTAATGGATTAACTTGCAAGGATTATTCGTTCCCCTAAAGAATAACAATGTGCGCTATCAAAATAAACATTGTCAATTTAGATTTCACGCAGCCTTCTGTTTAATTTCTTCATACATAACAGGAGAGACTTTTTTAATAAATGCATGCATGCTTGCTTTAGTTGTTACACATTTTGCATGTACTGTAGACCATATGTGCCTCAAAACTATGCATGTTAATGACGTTCATGCTTAAGCGACCATCAATAAGGTGTGTTGAACAGGAAGTCCAAAAAAATGAGCTGCTGCAAAATTAAGCAGCGGTTACTTTCACATTCTTGAGGTAACAAACTATAAAGCCGTGTTTAAACCTTTCGCATTAAAATATGCCAGAGCTTTTTATATACATACAATACGAAACAAAATTAAAGCCTTTCTAAGTGTGCTACTGGAAAATTTGACCGTCTGACATACTACTTTTAGAAAAGGGAAGGTGTATTGAGAGTTAAAGTATGACGATGGAACAATTGGATACAGATTTACAGAACCAAGAAAGAAAAGCCCCTTCATTTCCAGGATCTGTCTAAGAGTTTATAAGGAGGACAGGAACTTGTGGAAATGGTCTCAAACACGTGTTGTGCTTCAAAGAGCATGTAAACCCAGCAAAAGTCAGTCTGGATAGATCTGTGAGTTTCCTCAGGACTCCTGGGAAAAACATTTTATTATAATTATAATTATAATAATTCTAATAATTATTATAATAATAATAATAATAATAATAATAATTATTATTATTATTATTATTATTATTATTATTATTATTATTATTATTATTATTATTATTATGTGTGGGTGTGTGTGTGAATGCTGACTGTGGAATAAAACTGTTTTTGGTTTCTGTTAAAGGTGTGCAGAAAAGAAAGTTTTTCAGTTGGTTTGCAGATGCAGATTCAGTGAAATGACAGCAATACGATTTCGGTATGACTCGAGTTGTTTCTTGGTTCTAGTTTCATATTCTGAAAAAACACTGCAGTCTTTCTCATATATATAATTCAATACAAAACATAATATGATAACAGAGACATTGGAGGGGAAATAATAATAATTTTGACTTTTTTTTACAGAGTATTTTTAAGTAACCAGATCAAATCAGCATGTGCTATTTTGTAAGCAGCTGAATTTAATATTAAAATATTCTTTTTCTATTTTATGTGTATTGTATAGTCTATGTAATAGATATAATTTATTAAAAATTTTTAAAATAAATTACATTTTTGATTTTTTAAAACTATTTTTTAATTTTTGAAAAAATTATACATTTTTATAATTATTATATTTGTATAATAAAATAAAATAAAATAAAATATATATGGTTGAACTGATTAAACTAAATTGTCCTTAGTGTATGTGTGTGAATGACAGTGTATGGGTGTTTCCCAGTGATGGGTTGCAGCTGGAAGGGCATCAGCTGTGTAAAACATATGCTGGATAAGTTGGCGGTTCATTCCACTGTGGTGAATCCAGATTAATAAAGGGACTAAGCCAAAAAGTAAATGAAGTCAGAATTATTAGCCCCATTTGATTTTTTTTTTCTTTTTTTAAATATTTACTTAAAAATTTATAACAAACAAAGGATTTCACAGTATGTCTGAAAATATTTTCTTCTGGAGAAAGTCTTATTTGTTTTATTTCAGCTAGAATAAAAGCAGTTTTGAATTCTTAAAAATCCATTTTAAAGTAATTTAATATGATATAATATAATATAATATAATATAATATAATATAATATAATATAATATAATATAATATAATATAATATAATAATAATATAATGTGAATATACTATAATATATTATAATATAATATACTATACTATACTATACTATACTATACTATAATATAATATAATATAATATAATATAATAAAATATAATATAATATAATATAATGATATAATGTGAATATACTATAATATAATATAATATAATATACTATACTATACTATACTATAATATAATATAATATAATATAATATAATATAATATAATATAATATAATATAATATAATATAATATAATAATAATATAATGATATAATGTGAATATACTATAATATAATATAATGTAATGTAATGTAATGTAATGTAATGTAATGTAATATAATATAATATAATATAATGTGAATGCAATATAATTTAATATTACTATTTAATTCAATGCATATATTTTAAATGTTGTTTTTCTTGATATACAATATTTAATTAAATGTATTTATCATTTATTATTACATGACATGGAAATAAGTTTAAAAAAATCATTTAAAATCAAAAGTGCATTTGTAACAGATAATCCAGTGTTCACAAAAATGCCATTCATATAATCGCCCAATCGCTTATCAAACTGCAAAAGCACGTTTCCTGTCTGTTTCTCATCTCGTCTCAATCTGTCCTTTAACATCTCAAGCACAGAGCAGGACACACATCAGCTAATCAGATCCTTGTCTGACATCAACAGGCCATATACAAGGTCACTGGTAAGATCCATTCAAATACACTTACACAACAGTAGGTGTATACACACACGCACGCAGGCACGCAAACACACAAAGACTCAACACAGACACAGAGATAAAAGGAGTTTCACAATTACTGGACAATGTCAATTTATTTTTACCAACGTTATTTTTTGAACAACAGAAAACTAGAAACTGTGATATTAATGTCATTTCATAAGATGATTGAAATAACTCTGTTTGAAATAAATTTATATTTAACATTGGGAATATTTTGTAGGGATTGTGTTCATTATAAAGTATAATAAATCAAATTTGTCATGTTCAATTATAATTTAGCCTTTATCCACAACAGATCTAGTGAGCAAAATCAACTCTCCGGCCACTTTATGAGGTACACCTTACTAGTACCAGACCCTCCTTTGCCTTTTGAACTTCCTTAATCCTTTGTGACATTAATTAAAAAAGTTACTGGACACATTAGAGATTGTGGTCCATATTGACATGATAGCATAACGCAGTTGCTGCAGATTTGTCAGCTGCACGTCCATGATGCGATTCTCCTATCCCAGGATAGGGATAGGGACATCCCAAATGTGCTCTATTGGATTGAGATCTGATGACTGTGGAGGCCATTTCAGTACAGTAAGTAACATTGTCATGTTCAAGAAACCAGTCTGAGATGGTTCACACTTTATGAAATGGCGCGTTATCCTGCTGAAACTAGCCACCTGAAGATGGGTACACTGTGGTCATAAAGGGATGGACATGGTCAGCAACAACACTCAGGTAGGCTGTGGCATTGATACGATGCTCAATTAACACTAATGGGGCCAAAGTGTGCCAAGAAAATATCCCCCACAGTCTTACACCACCACCAGCAGCCTGAACCATTGATACAAGGCAGGATTGATCCATGCTTTCATGTTGTTGATGCCAAATTCTGACCCTACAATCGGAATGTCACAGTAGAAATCGAGACTCATCAGCCCATGCAACATTTTTCCAATCTTCTATTGTCCAATTTTGGTGAGCCTGAGTGAATTGTAGCCTCAGTTTCCTCTTCTTAGCAGACAGTAGAGCCACCCGTGGTGGTCTTCTGCTGCTGTAGCCCATCTGCTCATTCTCAAGGTTGGACGTGTTGTGAATTCAGAGATGCTCTTCTGCATAACTCGGTTGTAACAAGTGGTTATTTGAGTTACTGTTGCCTTTTTATCAGCTTGAACCAGTCTGGCCATTCTCTTCTGACTTCTGACATCAAAAAGGCATTTGCACCCACAGAACTGCCACTCACTGAATATTTTCTCTTTTTCTGACCATTCTCTGTAAACCCTAGAGATGGTTATGTGTGAAAATCCCATTAGATCAGCAGTTTCTGAAATACTCAGACCCTCAAACCTGGCACCAACAACCATGCCACATTCAAAGTCACTTAAATCTCCTTTCTTTCCTATTCTGATGCTCGGTTTGAACTGCAGCAGATCGCCTAGACCATGTCTACATGCCTAAATACACGAGTTGCTGCCATGTGATTGGCTGATTAGAAATTTGCATTAATCGGCAGTTGGAGAGGTATACCTAATAGTAGTCGGTGAGTGTAGGTTAACGTTACTTTGATGAGTTTATATCACAGAGCTCAATATATTCATATAGCTAAAATAAACCTCGATTTACGATCGATCCAAATATGGTCAATTATGGACCCTTCTGATTTTAGGTGTATTTTATGGAGTAATACAAGAGTATATAAAACTTTTCTTAGATTATATCCTTTTACTTACCTAAGCCATATACCTATATAAATATCAGAACTTATTAAACCAATGTAGTACTGTATATGGCACCTTAAAATCTAACACACTGAGACAATCATCTAAAAACGCTATATTAATTTCACAGCACCTTTAAAATTGCGAACAATTTTCCAAGTTTTTTTTTTTTTTTCCCAAACGTAATCTTGACACTTAATTTGGACATTTGTTTTAAAAAGACCCTACTCTGCCATTTTATAACAGATTTTTTGTCTTTAACAGAAAGCCCCATTAATAGCCCCATTAATCTGCTTCTTTAAAGAAAACGGTGCAGTAAAAAATCTGTTTATTCCCCAGTGATAGATCCTCCATAACAAACACTGTACTGTGATTTTGACACTCAGTATAGTAAATGTTAAATTATGAGTCTGCAGTCAGATGTTAAGCAGTCTTTGTGGTCTACTTCAGGGTCTCCGTCGAACAGCAGAGAGCATTTCCTCGTTTAAACTCAACCGAGAGGCCATTATGGCTTTCAGACTTTTATATCCACTCTCTTATCTCTGTCCTCTTTGTGGTTTTCCAGGCACGTTCCTGAAGCCTTGCTTACTTTTACTCTGCATGGATCAGTGGAGCTTAATATAATGTCATCCGCAGATCTCAGAGGACACATGACTGACATTGGTATAAAAGCTGTTCGACTGTCAAGGTGATTTCCGACATGACAGCGTAATGCATTTTTAATCTAGCTACATTTATTTCCATTTTTATGCACATTATTTATTCATTTCGCTTTCAATGTTGTGCCGTAATTACAGCAGAGCTCAGGCACAGTACAATGCAGCATTATCATTAATGAATGTAAGATATAGTAATGTGCATATACAGATCTTTTAACCTGGACAATGGCAGGAGCAGACAGGATGAGAGATCCATGATGGCTAAAATATGAACAGTCACCATTTGCATATTTAAAAGCTTTCATGTAATAAAGACATAGCCGGTTATCATTAATGTCTGCTGTCCACAGAACTCTAAACACAACTACTGAAAGCTCACTTCGCTCAATTCCTTAAAAAATACATCTGATTAAAAAAAAAAAAAAAAAAAACATGCAAGCAATTGAATATTAAACTAGGTAGGGCAATTATGAAAAAGTTCATCTTTTTTCAGCAAGCCACCTAATAATCGCATGTATGCACAAACAAACACACACAGTATTTCCTATAATATTTTCTCTTCTGGAAAAGTTCTTATTTCTTTAAACTTGGCTGCAATAAAATCAGTAAAATAAGTTTTAATGGTGTTTTCTAAATAATTTTAAGGATTAATAACATTATAATATTCAAATGAGATATACAGAAGAATGCTAGATATAAAGACTTACAGTCATTTTGTTTCTACTAAGAAAGTCAGTGGCTGTTTTTTTTAACATGCTTCAAAATGTCTTGCAGCAGATCAATAAACTCACTGCAGTTTGACAAATACCGCAGCTGTTATACAACATAATTTCTTTTTGAGGCTTTTTAGGTGAGAATGTAGTTGTTTTGATAGTAACTATGCAGTTTATTTAAAAGTATAGTGCCTATTTTAAATATTGATAATTTGGGAGTTATCGCGCGTTAGCATCCGTCAGCCTGTCATACTGAGCAGAGCAAAAACGATTGTTTCCAATTTAAAAAGATTTTTAGATTAGAGGGCTTTTTTATACACACAATTGTGTCGTCAAACTTTTGTATAAACTCAATATCACACTCGATCCTGGATTAACATCTTGGTTGATCCTGGAACATAATTTCTGTTGGAAAATGTATTCCCTACCTATTCCCATTCCTAAACTCAACCAAAACTGTAAATTATTCCCAAAATCAGAGGGGAATAATAGTTGGATAACAATCATGTAGAAGTGCATAAATCTAAGAGCAAGCCTAAACATAATTGGTAAACGTATCCCTTAATTCTGATTGGCTGATTGGAATGTTGTTCCAGGATCAACATAGATGTTAATCCAGGAACATGTCCTACTTGGTGAAATCAGGTTGGCGATTAGGCAATAACATATTTATTTTTGTAATAAAAGTCACATGGACATCTTACTGCCACTTTATGACCTTTATTAAGAAAACCTTTTTTCTCTCTCTCTCTCTCAAGTTCAAGTTCAAATTCAAGTTGCTTTATTGGCATGACATTAAGTACATTATTGCCAAAGCACTGCAAATATGAAACATTAAAACCATTGAAAAATTAATAGTAATACAGATAAGATATAATGACACACACAAAAATAAAAAAAAAATAAATAAATACAAAAAAAAATACAATACATTTGATAAATATAATAATAATAAAAATTTTAAATTATTTAAATAAGATACATGAGTTTACATTAACCATTTCTTATGGTGTGTAGGGTGTATACATATTTTGCAGCTAGTCTAAATGTCAATTCTTCCTCTCCGAGTATATGGTAAAGTTTTTCTGAGTCATTTAAATTAAAAAATGAACTGATCAATGTTTCAAATTGGGGGAAAAATATTTCTCTAGTCGTGGTGTATTTGGGGCAAAACAGAAGGAAGTGTATCTCATCCTCTATTTGGTTTGTGTCACACTGTTTACATATTCTCTTTTCCTTAGGAGTCCAGGATTTTTTATGTCTGCCTTTTTCTATTTCTAGGTCATGATCACAGAGGCGATATTTAGAAAGAATGTGCTTTTCTTTTAATTGTTTTAATGATAAATAATTTGCCAACTGTGTGGTTCTATTTAGGGCCGAATAACATTTAAGTTTAGTCTGGAGGTTGAATTCAGTTTTCAGTTTTTCATCATAGTTATATTTTAATGTTTTGTCAATTTGTTTGTGAAGGTTTTGTTTGAGGACGGGTTCGGTTTGTGTTTTTTTCAGTAATTCAGATACCAGTGTGTTTAGAGGATGAGACACTGTAGGTTTTTCATTAGCCAGAAGGGCTTTATATTGGACAGACTGGGGGTCCAACTGATGCAGGTGCAGCCAGAACTGAACAGCTCGTTTCTGAATCTCCAAGTTTAGCGGGTATAAACCCAGTTCAGCCCTGCAGGCAATGTTAGACGTGTTTTTGTTTATACGTAATGTGTTTTTAGCAAATTCTAATTGTGTTCGTTCAATTAAACTTTTATTCCAATTTTCAAATTTTAATACTGGTGCCCAAATTTCACTCCCATATAGTAATATAGGTTTGATAATAGCGTGATATAATTTAATCCAAGTTTTAGTTGGTAACTGTAATTGGCCAAAGCGTGACTTTATGGCATAGAATGCTCTGCGAGCCCTCTCACTCAGGGTCTTGACAGCGAGACTGAAGCCCCCAGAGGCAGAGATCTGGATGCCCAGGTAAGAGTAACTGCTACAATGCTCTAGAGCTTCTTCTTCTTCTTCTCTCTCTCTCTCTCTCTCTCTCTCTCTCTCTCTCTCTCTCTCTCTCTCTCTCTCTCTCTCTCTCTCTCTCTCTCTCTCTCTCTCTCTCTCTCTCTCTCTTCTCTCTTTCTCTCTCTCTCTCTCTCTCTCTCTCTCTCTCTCTCTCTCTCTTTCTTTCTTTCTTTCTTTCTTTCTTTCTTTCCCAGAAGAACAAAAAATGTTTTCAACTTCTTTTCATACTGACACTTCTCCCAACAGGTCACAAGAACATCTGCAGATCAATTCTTTAGCAAAAACATAAACCTCATGAACAGGCTGAAATTTACTTTCTGGCCTTAAGCCCCGTGTTTGCAATATCACAGATTTTTTGGCCCGTTCATCCTAAACTCCATGCCAATGTTCTAGGAGTGGAAAACAACAGTGCACAGACAGAACCAGAGCTCACGTGGAAACATATTCTCAACAAGTCCTGAGTAATATTTTAGCGGAAACCCCAACGCTAACACTGATCTAAACCAGGTGGATCCAATCTGAGAGGAAACAGCTGCTGTAATGACCTACATAATCATCTCAGCTCATTTCTTGTAATGAAAAATGATAATGTTCATCCAATGAATCTGATTTAAACTGTGTGCTATATCAGAACTGATAAAACACAAAAATCAACTTATTAAAATAACTTGTCCCAGTTTACATGCAAACCAATAACCAGGCAATGCCATTAAACTGCATTTACTTAAGACTTTATAAATAAATCAGTTTATTTCCCAGTGCAAGGCTCAAATTTGCGGCGCATATGCGCCCAAAATGTAATCTATGCGACCTCATAATATATTTGGGTGCATTTGTGCGACTGCATATAATAGTTGTAGTGCGACCTGTTTTGATTTTTTTTCCAAAAAAGAGCTGAATTGGTTTTCCCTGGTTCATATTAGCTTTAAATCACTCAAGGTTTTCCACTGTTAGATGACAGGGAGCTTTTGTGACTGTGGGA
>NC_141044.1:33200000-33280000 GCF_052040795.2 Danio rerio
TATACGTGCACATACTCACCAATTACCCTCAACACACGTGCATTCAACAGACACAACATGTACTCACACACACACACACACACACACACTCACACATGCTCAATATGCACACAACACACACAGACACACACAGACACACTTCTGCCTATGATGAGTAATCATCATGCTTTAACAGTGTGTCATATTTTCACCCTCTCTATCACACACCTCTGACTGTTCAGCAGCTCTGCCAGTGTGTCAGACCCACATGCTGCCTGCTCAGAATAAATACATTTAAACTCACACACACACACCGCAAATGAACATTAGAAGTGACCCACCATGTGGCATCTTCTTGGCCCTCGTTCCAAACAACACACCCACTTTTCCTCAGGGATTAATCAAGCACAGTGTTGACCGGGTCTCTTATTAACTCTGGCTTATTTGAGCCTCAAGCTGACACGTGTATCCATCCATCCATCCGTACGGCCGAGCATGAGGGACACATTTGTGACTCAACAGGGGCATCTGTGACACCCCTCATGCCAAGAATCGCTCAAGAGTTTCTGTCCTTGACCAGAAGAGGGCGCAAGTTCCATGCCAATAGGAGACAAACCTGCCCCCGCTCAAAATAAAACCCACAAAACTTGTGCTTTGACAGACATTGAGAAGCGATTTGCTCATACCTTTCAACATTCCCGTTTTTCCCAGGAGTCTCCCGTATTTCACACCCATTTCCTGGTCCTCAGCTTTTTAGTACAGTCTGTAACAGCCCCAGGTTGCCAAAACGCAGCAGTCGCTCCCCCTTTTTTATAGACAAATGGCAGGTATGGATTTGTACTTCAGGTCAAACTTGGGATTAGATTTTTTTTTTTTTTCTGGTAACAAGGTGCCCGCAGGGTCTTAAAAAGTCTTAAAATGTCTTAAATCTCAAAAGCTAAATTTTAGGCCTTAAAAAGTCTTAAAGATACTGAAATATTGTGTTGTAGGTCTTTACAATTGTTTTACCAGGTCTTCATTGTTCTTTGTTCTTTGTGCGTTCATAGCTACCAATCTGGCCATTAACACCCATACAGTCACCAGCAAATCTCAATAAAACTTTTTATTTAAAAAGTTTGTCCTTATAGTAACATTTGCTTAACAGTTCTCTATTTATTTACTTCTGAGGATACTGACCTGACCTAATGTTTTAAATTTAACTTGGTGAAACCTGCAGAAACCCTGTTAAAATGTGAAAAATAAAGTAAAAACTGTGTTAAAAAATGTATAAATATGAAGAAAGATTCAAATTTAAAATCAATGTATTTGATCAAATAAGTTCAGGCTTGGGGAGTGGAATAGGGTTCTTTTAAGATAATAATAACAAATAAACAATCAAGCAAACAAATTAAATAAATAAATAAATAAATGAATACATGAATGAATGAATGAATGAATGAATGAATGAATGAATGAATCATACAGATTTAAAAACTTTGTAGTATTATGGCTGAGTATTTGATCAAATAAATTCAGGCTTGGGGAGTGGAATAGGCTTCTTTTAAGATGATGATGATAATAATAATAATAATAATAATAATAATAATAATTAATAAACAAACAAATAAATAAATAAATAATACTGATTCAAAACATTTGTATTATTATGGCTGAGTATTTGATCAAATAAAAAACCAACCAATCAATCAATCTATTTATCAGTCATACTGATCCAAAACCTTTGTAGGATTATTGCTGAGTATTTTATCAAATAAATTCAGGCTTGCGGAGTGGAATAGGTTTCTTAAAAAAAAAAATCCTACTGATCCAATACCTTTGTGGTACAGTATTGTGGTTGAGTCTAATCCATTTTGTGTTGTTCACAGCGGGCAGGAATACACCCGTATTTGGGTTGTGTTGTCATGGCACTGACTCTCATCCAACCTGTCATGGCACTTTTCAGACCTGCACCAGACGCTGCAAGGTAAATCCTGGTGACAGCAGCATTGCACAGTTCAGCCAAAAATGAAATATCCAGACTGAACTGATTAAAAAATGGTTTACTGTTATATTTAATACATTTGAATAAAATGTCATTTGAAAAAAAACAAATAAAAAGTCAATTTTGTTTAAGTTCATAAAGAAAGTGATGTTAATATATATTAGAAATTAAAGTTATGTTAAATTGTAACACTATTTCTCAGTATTACTGTATTTATGATCAAATAAATCTATTACTGTATTTAACAACAACATCCCTGTATGGCTATGATTTATCTGTAGACCCTTGACAGAATGCTAAAATACTTCTTTCAAAATAACCCAAAATCTAATTAGTTGAATGTTATATTTAATTTAAAATACTTGCAAATGACAGTTTGCGATGTTTTGGGACATTATATGTTGTTTGAATTGTCATGTTGACAGTGTTTTGTGTATAACCTGCTCTCAGGAGATACATCTTCAACTGGATGCATTTTGGAACAGGAACAGCAGCTCAGATTGTGGCTGGTAAGAAACAGTGTTGTCAATTATCTTGAGTAGATAATTATATGGCTCAGATCCTTATTAACAACAGCGCTGACAGCAAAAAAGCAGCTTTTTAGGCTCAGTAAATTTGAGCAGTAAACACTTTTGCCTGAAACAAATTGTCTGTTTTATAATCATCGTATGTGATTATTTATTATATTATAGCTAATTGCATTTTGGCGCGTTAGTATAAAGTAGAACATTCTTAATTCCCTGTACAGTATTTTTTAAGGATAGTTTTGTGCAATGTATTTGTTTTATTATATAAAAGCCTGATATTTTAAACCTTTTTTTTTTCCAAACTCCAAATAAACATATAGTCAATAAGAGCATTTTTTTTCTAAGAACAGCAGTTGGAAATCAGGGTTATTTCATCAAATATTGTTTTATTACCTTCTCTGAAGTGAAAACCTTCATAATGTGCTGTCTAATGAATATAAACATACTATGTTTTTTTTTTTTTTTCAAATCTAGCTATGTTTTCAACTAAATTTCAACTCAGTAAAATTAGTTAAAGGGCACCTATGGTGAAAAATCTATTTGGACAAACATATGCGTATATATAATGTATAGACCATCATATTGGGGTGATATAAACACACCCAGTCCTCTTTTTTTTTTCAATTTAACAACATAAAAAACGGTGGACCAATTAGAGCGGTTTTCAGACTGTTCCCCCGCCCACCGAATTGATTGACAGCTGCAGGCATTAACATGTTCCGGTAGTCACGTGTATATGTCAACAAGACCAGGCAGACATACGCAAAGCAACCGGAAAAAAAAGGTCTGTTCTGTTCCCTAGGATCATCAATCATCATCAAATGTGATTAAGAGCAAGTTTTAAATGTTTAAAGTGTTTTAAAACAGAGCATGTGTGTAATTAATTACAGCGATTTCCTTCAGCTTTACTTCATCAGCACAGCCGCGTGTAAGAACAATTATAAAAGAAGACGCTTCAATCCCGGTTTGTGGAAGTTAAATCAGGTTTATATTGTACACTAGCATAACAGATATCCACACAGTACTGGAGGTTAGCCTGTATCCTGTCATATTTAAGTGCAAAAACAGTGCTAAGCGCGCTCTGTCTGCCTGCCTGCCTGTCTGCCTGCCTGTGTGTGTGTGTGTGTGTGTGTGTGCGCGCGTTAACTTTGTAACGATATTGTGTGTGACTAATCAATGCAACTTCACAATACTGATTAGTAAAGATTAGTTCTTACTGTAGTATATCTCACAAACGCTACGTGAGACCTTCTTTCTTTAAGTCTGTCTGTTGTCTGACGCAGCTGAGGGAGGAGATTAAAGCACGCGGGAAGGCACGTAGAAACAGTAGGCGGGAAAGACTCATTTTATAGGCGCAGTACGACAAAACCACCCCCTGCTGGAAATCAGTATAAAACAGCATCTTGTAAAAGGTATAATGAAAAATCTGAGGGGTCTTTTGAGCTGAAACTTTATATACATTCTAGAGACGCAAAAGATTTATATTAAATCTGAAAAAAGGGGTAACCTAGGTGCCCTTTAACTAATTATTCACTGAAATCTAACTTAGTGGCATAAATAACATAAGTACAGTTTCCATCTTACTGTATATCTGTATGTACTTTCTGGAAACATCTGGATACATTCAAAACATCTTAAATAGTAAGCAGTGTTGCCAAATATTTCCAATGAAAAGTAGCTAAAGCCTGCCCAAAAAGTAGCTAAAGTTGCCAGATGACGTCACGCACTAATTTGCATATAATCGATGTCATCATGTAGTTTCTGACACTTAACTTAAGCCCGTCATGTCTCTACTTTCTGAGGCGCTGTGTATTATATTAAATTAAAACATTACATCTGGATGCACAATAAATAGTCTGTTATTAACATATAACTTGATAAGGTCATTGCGTAATCGCAGCTCAAAACTACATCTTTAAGTAGTATACAGAATAATGAATGTTTTCTCAAATTGACAGGCCATCTTAGCAAAAACAAAAACATTATTTGAAATATGTTCATTTAGATTTGTATGAAAAATATAGTTGACTATTTGCAAAAGTAACACAAACACTTTTTGATAAGAATTTTGTTTTTTAAATATAACACTGATAATGAGCTTTCTTACATTCTTTTAAACAATCACAGCTTGTGTACTTACTCTTTTAAACTTGTTGAATTAACACATTTGTGAAAGTGACAACAATTATAGCACTAATGGAATTTATTGCTATCTAAATTACCAACAATTACACGTGTTAACAAATATGAGTAAATTAACAGTTATGAGAAACAATCTGAGCTAGCAATTTACTTTACTGAGTGAAGCCTGCAGCCACTGCTCTTTTGAGTCACGTTTTAAAAATTGCTAAAATGAATGTAAAAAATTGCTAAATCTGAGTGCTTTTTGAAAAAAAAGTTGCTTGGTAGTATGAAATGTTACTAAATCTAGCAACAAAATTGGTAAGTTGGCAGCACTGAAAGTGAGTGCATTTTAATTTTGGGTGAACTATCCCTTTAAGAAAGAAACTCATCAAGGTTTGAAAAAAAAAAAAAAAAAAAAATATATATATATATATATATATATATATATATATATATATATATATATATATATTTTTTTTTTTTTTCAAACCTTGATGACTTTTTTTTTTTTTTTTGATTGAGTTATTAATAGATTTTGAAATTGCATTTATAGACTGATGATCTGAACATTAATTTAGCTTTATTTTTTTATCATGTATCTTAAATAGTAATTTTGGTTGAACTATTCATTTAAGTACCAAGTTTTTTAGTCTAATTTTCACATGCATTTTTTTTTTTTGAGTGATGAATCACAATGTTTACTTTTAAAAATAAAAAAGTCAATATTTTATAAAATAAAAGTCAATATTTATCAAAAAAAAAAAAAATCAATTAATTTAATCTCCAAAAATGCTGCTTGTTCAAACTACTTATTTAAAATGAGCTGAACCAACACAATTTTTTTTTTGTGTGTGTGTGTGAGTTTTTTGTGGACAACTTAATTGTTTTGTGTTTAATCCGCCTAAATTTGTATTACACTTAAATTTTAGTGAGCCTAATTGATTTGTTTTGGGACAACATGAAGGATGTGTGTGCACTGTAAAAAATGCTGGGTTCCACACAATCGATTTGTGTTAGTACAACATGAAGGAATTAAGTCAACAATTTTACAATTTAACACTTATTAGTTTGTACAAATTTAGGTAGATTGAACATAAATCAATTAAGTTATCACAATAAAAACTACATAATTGTGTTTTTATAGCTCATTTTAAATAAGTAGTTTGAACAAACAGCAAATGTCTTTTTTTGACAGTATAGGTTCATGGCCCTAACACTTTAACTCTGTTTTAAAATCCCCATATGAAACAGTCAGTGACCACCAATGCACTGTATTGTCTTTTTTTCTGATTTAGTTGTCACCATTTTCCTCGGGATCCATCAGCAAGCTCTTTTTCTGCCTTCTCCGTGGGCCACAGGACTCTTGGCCTTCACTGTCATCTGGTTTGTGTTGGCAGATTTGGTGCTGGAAGTCCATCGAAGGGGGTTTTTACCTGTAGGTCAGTAAACCGCCCTCAACCATGTGTGTTCTGTTCCCGTACCTCCAATCCTCAGCTGTGTCTTTGCAGAGAGGCTGTTTATTGTACTGCACTGTTATGAGTAATGTTGCTTCTGTGCTGGAAATCAATAGTACTGTATGAATCCATTAAATTGTAAAAGGTTTTTTATTTTTCTGCATTAGTAATCGTCATGTTCCGCTGAATGCTAATGAGTTTGAAATGTCAATGTGTTTTTATGCTAGAAAAATGAGAAAAAAACAGGCTTTTGTCTTTTTTTTTTTTTCCTTTTAGGCTGCGTTTAGTTTTTTTGTGCGTAAGCTGCTGTAGATAGGGTCAACAATTTGGAATGTGATTTTTTTTTTTTTATGTTTTGAGTCACTATATGAATTGTGTTTATTTATTGAAAAATGTGATATACAGTTGCAATCAGAATTATTAACCCCCCTGAATTATTCGCCCCATGTTTATTTTTTTCTCCAATTTCTGTTTAATGGAGAGAAGGTTTTTTCAACACATTTCTAAACATAATAGTTTTAATAACTCATTTCTCATAACTGATTTATTTTATCTTTGCCATGATGACAGTAAATAATGTTTTACTTGATATTTTTCAAGACACTTCTATACAGCTTAAAGTGACATTTAAAGGCTTAACTAGGTTAATTAGGTTAACTAGGCTGGTTAGGGTAATTAGGCAAGTTATTGTATACTGATGGTTTGTTCTATTGACTATCAAAAAATTGCTTAAAGGAGCTTATAATTTTGACCTTAAAATGTTTTTAGAAAATTAAAAACTGCTTTTATTCTAGCCAAAATAAAACAAATAAGACTTTCTGCAGAAAAAAAAATTGTAAGACATACTGTAAAAATTTGTTTCAAATTGTAAAAAAAAAAAAAAAACATAACATACAACTATATATATTTTTTTTTCTGATTGGAAATGTAGATATAATCATAAAAGTCTGGAATATAATTTTTTATGTTTTTATGTTTTTTATGTCAATATTTATGTGTGAGTGAGTTTGATTTATTTAATGAAAATTTAAATTCTATTAATTTATTAATTAATTTATATTTATATTATTTAATACTTGTATTTATTTAATACTAGTAGTACTTTATTTATAACTATTTTTTATTAATACTGATTTGGTGCTTACGGATTATTATCACAACCAATCATCTTTTGATTATTCTTATTATCAATGTTGAAAACACTTGAATAAACTGTTATTTATAAATATTAATTTTGATTTCAAATACATTTATTAATTGATTTGTTTATGCATTTATTGAACTTACTACTATGCTAGAATATTTGCAGAGATGTATGAATGCAGTCCTCCAAGCTCATGGGAGTCATACACAATATGAATTCTTTCTCCATTGCAGCATAACTTTATATTCTAAACTGGACATTACTTCTGTTAAGTGACAGGACTTAAGCAAAGTCAGACCAAACTATCCTATTTAAACAATTAAAAATCAAGGCATGAACGTATTTTATTTTTGTAAAATAAGTGTAATCTAGAGGCCTTTGAATTTCATGTAAGCCACCAAATGATCAACTAGAAATCAAGTTTATATTTGTTGTTCCTAAAACTTGGATAGGCGACAAGACTTTTGTCAGGTAGTGTACAGTATATAGAAGCAAAAACATAATTTTCAACCATTGATAATATTAAGAACCATTATTATTAATTTAGCACCAAAAATGACTAATATTTACTGAATTTATATAATTTTATATATATATATATATATATATATATATATATATATATATATATATGTATATGTATATGTATGTATATATATATATATATATATATATATATATATATATATATATATATATATATATATATATAAATATACACACACATATATATATATATATATATATATATATATACATTTATATGCATATACATAAATCCTCACAATCTTATGATGTACTTATTATTGTCATATTATTATTGTTTTTAATATTATATTGTACATACACAAAGGATAGTCATGTGTTTATTATGATGCATTATATAGCAGAAGATTATATAGAATTGTCATTATTAATCCGAGTACTGTTTTTGTTTATATATTTTTCAGGTAAATATTTTAAAAACGTCAAAATCTACTCAGAGCATATTAATTCTGAGGACAAAGAGGAGGTTGTGTTTGTTCCTGACGAGAGTGAGACTCTCAGCAATGTGAGTTGAGTTTGTGGAGTATTTACTCCCTCATAACAAACATCTACATATTAATATTACATCCTTAATTATCAATTCCATTTTGTCTTTCTGTTTTCCAGGAATCCCGTTTTAAAAATGTAGTGCTGGCTGTTTATCTCTGTGGAAATCTGGGCTGTCTGTGTGTTTTTCTTTGGACCATCATTGCAGTATGACAAACTCCCTGCATTAATTTCTACATTTAGTCTCTAAGATGTTCACCAGTTGTGCCTAATTTATAAAAACCAAAGAAATATGGAGCAAGATTGAATAATGATAGTTCAAGTGTCAAATTTATGAGGGTTTATTAAAGGGATAGTTCACCAAAACATGAAAATTCTGCCATCATTTACTCAACCCTATGTGAGTCAGTGGCAGCCAGCATTTTTCAAAGTATCTTCTTTTGTGTTCAACTGAAGAACGAAACTCATTAAGGTTTAAAAACCACATGAGCGAGAATAAATGATTAGGTAATTAAATGTTTGTTTGTTTTTTGGTGAACTATCCCGTTAATTAGAATATAATATCATTATTATTTTAGATTTGTAGATTTTGTTTAATTTAAAATTGTGTTTTCCTTTGGACCATGATAACATTTTGACACTCTCAGCTTTGATTTCCACATTTAATCTCGGTGACTTTAACTAATTGTGCCTGATTTATAACAACCAAAGAAATGTGGAGTAAGATTGAGTTATGACAGGCCAAGTGTCAAATGTATTGGGATTTATTTATAAGGGATAGTTCACCCAAAAATCTAAATCCTGCCATCTTTAACTCAACCCTATAGAAGTCCATGGCTGGGACATGAGGGATAATAAATGATTTGGTAGTTTTCATTTTTTGGTGAACTATCGATCCCGTTAGGTAGAAGATAACAAATTATTAGAGTTATTGATTTTGTCTAATTCAAAATTGCGTTTCTAGACTGCTGTTGTACAAATCAACTTAGTTTTATTTTTATAGCATATTTAGATAATTATCTACACAATTATTTGTAAAATAACTGCTGCTTTTTCAAAATCTGCTCCTGATTTTTTTCCGTTATTTGTCTTTTGCCTGTTTATCTTTAAAAACTTTCCTTTAGATGTTCTACAGTCAGTGTTTAGTTTACAGATCAAGCAAATTACACCAGTCTTGACTCTGTGATTGTCTTTTTATAAACGTGAGGTTATGTTTTTGAACACCTTGTTTTGGATGACTGTTTCTGAAAGTATTGCATATTGATTTGTGGACTTGAGAATGAGAAACTGAAGTGCCTGATAAAGACTGTTACTTTTGCCTGAAGTGTAAACATTCTTATTTGCGCAGTGAATAGAAATGTGTTTGTTTGTTTTTACAAAGATGATTTTTTTTTCAAATAAAGTGGACCATTTATTATGGTTTTTACACAAATTACAACTTGTGACAAATAAATCTTTTGCAGTTAAACTGTTTTTCCAAATTTCCAAACATTTAATCTGGATCAGATTGGTCCAGATTTGGAAATCCTGTTTTGCTATCCAGCTTGAACTGATCTGTCGTTCTTATATGACAGTTTTTTAAAGGAACATTGTGTTGGATCACTGTGATCCAAATACCAAATTTCAAGATTACCAAATTCTTTTTACCAGATCATTAAATTTAACCAAAAGTGTAGCCTACTGGGATAGCAAAGAGCAACTGGTAGGCAAAATACTATCACAAAGAGCCATTGTTTGTTTTAATGGTGAGAAACAGAAACTCTGCAATCAACAAATATATGACATTTTTTAGTTTGTTCTAAAACAATACTGCTAATACAATTGTTTTGCTGCTGTTTTTTATCATATCTCATTAAATGTGACATGCTTCAAATATGAAGACATTTATTTATCATCAGTAACCATTACGTTTGTGATCATTCACTTAAAAAATACAACTTGTTTTATTTGGTTAAAAAAAACGTGGATAATCCTTTTTTTTTTTTTTTATCAAAAAGATCTCTGAGTTCAAAGTTTTGAACAACCCAAGGGGCATGTTTGATCTAAATCAAATGTAAAATTGAATTACATGCTCTGGTCCTAATGACCATGAATCTTTTGAAAAACTAATTTTCAAGATTTTATCCAATCCATGATCCAAAATCCCACTAGATTACTTTTGAACAACTAGGCCCTGGTAAATAAATATATATATCCTTTTCTCAGTGTATATAGGTAATATATTTTGGTGCATTTAAACAAAACAGATTTATTAAATGAATATATTTATTGAAACAATATTTTAGTCACAGAACATAGAAAGATTAGAGATTTAAATTCATGCGAAATATTGCGGAAAAATACTTTTAACAAACTTATAAAAATATTTTGCTTCTCTTGAATTTTGCTCTCTTTAATTATTTCATTTAATATTTTTCCCTAACATATTTTGGTGTTCTAATTTTAGATCGTTATCATAAGTGATTTTGTTATCATTTGTTGATTTTGAGCATTGATTACTATCATGAGTGATTTAGTTATCATTTGTTATTAGCTCCTTAGTTGGTTCAGTGTATATGCACAAATATATATTGTAAAGCTTCCCATAGAAAATGTATTCCGTACTCCGTTGAATAGCCCAGCCAGAGCCCTGAAGTAAACCCAATTGAGCATCTCTGGAGACACCTAAAAATGGCTGTCCACCAGCGTTCACAATCCAACCTAACAGAACTGGAGAGGATCTACAAGGAGGAATGGCATGAGGATCCCAAAATCCAGGTGTGAAATACTTGTTGCACCTTTCCCAAAAAGACTCATGACTGTATTAGATCAAAAGGTACTTCTACTGAATACTGAGCAAAGGGTCTGCATATTTAGGACCATGTGATATTTCAGTTCTGTGTTTTTCTGTCAATATGGGGTGCTGTGTGTTCATTAATGAAGAAAAACATTAACATAAATGATTTTACCAAATGAATGCAATATACTGTAGCAAAGAGTGAAAATTTTAGGGGATCTGAATACTTTCCGTACCCACTATACTGTTTATATATCTGATATGTGTAAGGAAATCTCTTTTTTTTTTCTCCTATGATGTTCGTTTAATATAAAGATACAATGGTACAACATAGTCAGCCATTTGAGTGTAAACAAACAATAAGCCTTTAAATGACATTTATTTCTGAATTCGCATTTTGAACACATGATTGTTCCAATGGTATGCAAAGCAAGTATTTTCTTGAGACTGACACGGATTCAGAAGTTAGCAAGCAATACTGTTTTTGACATAAATATGCACATTTTCTGTGGACAACAAAGCAACAAGTCAGTTTTATATAGTAGCTTAATAGAATTACTAGTTTTTTTTATCATACTGAAGTATTAAAAATGTTATCTTGATGCAAAACCTTCAAAAACGTCCTATATGCAATCAAATTCTGATTAATTCTCTAGAAAAAGGAAACAATCCCTTTGATTATAAGATACCAAATTGGTTTGTTTTTCTGTGCTATCAGACAAAATACATTCATTTTGTATACATTTGGAATAGATCCCAAAACCCTGCAGTATCGTATACTTTCATATAATTTTAGGGATATACAAACAAACATTGCCTTACAAGAAAATACAGTATGAATATACAGTACATCCTCATCTTTATAGACAAAACACTAAAAATATGGTTTATAAGTCTCTGGAAACCTCTTTCTCAGGAGGAACCACAAATATGCATGAAACGGTACATTCAAATAACATTTAGGCATCTTGGCTTATGCAGATTTTTTTTTCTGGATCAATAACAAAGTCACACAAGCAGCGGTAGCAAGTGTAATACGCTGTCACAATAAACAAACGAGTTTGAGCGTTGAAAAACTTCTTACGTAAAACAGCTGCAAATTGACGATTATTAGTGTCCATCTTGTGTTTTTACTCATTGTTTGCGAACTCCCCTGCCTCCCAGCGCAAAGCCATGGCACTTTTGCGGCGGGCTCTAGTATAGGGTTCAGGAAACTAGGGAGAGGACAGAGAAAAATAATAAAAATAATTTTAAATATTACAGTTAATATAAATAATATTAACATAATAGACTATAGAAGTTGTGTTGTCAATCTCAGTGTATATTTACTTACTCGATGATCGCAAGACAAAGCCGAACGATCCATTCTGCATGTTTTCATTGGAGACGAAGGGGATGACTTGCATTTAATTGGCACATCATCTGAAATTAAATAATTTCCAAGAATTAACAGATCTTTTCTCACTTTTCATCATATAGATGTGATTTGCAGTCTCAGGGTGTGCTCCCACTTGTACTATTAACTTTAACGATTAACTATAATGCTAAACAAACAAATTATATCTATAATGGTCTATGAATATTGGCAAATCAGTCAATTTGAATGTTATCACTCGATTGAATGAGAGTTTTCAGTGGTTATCAGCTGATAGGTATGAGTTAGTAGAGGCATTCTGTGCCTACTGTTACCATCTACATAGCTATAGATCACATACGGCTGCGGCTGGAAGTTAACGAGAATTATTTATTAAATTTCCCATGAATTGTATTTTATTAACGTCTACCCTAAACCCAACCATCACAGTAATGTAAATACAGATGTGAATCTTGAGTCTTCTCGATTAGTATAGCTGATTAACCATGTATGTGAATGATAACAGCCCTCTGAGCCTACACAGAAGGCCCTACTGGCCCATGTCTTTCAGCTGATAACCATTGGTAACGCCTATTCAATCTAGTGATAACATTGAAAGCGGGTGGTCAGATGAGTATTAACCCATGAAAAGTTTGGTCTCGGTTCATTTCCAAATGAACTCTGTTGAAGTTCGTCTGAAATGTGAATACAACATAGACCAAATACATCTAAACCAATCAAAAATAAGACATTGACTAGTCGCGACCACAAAAAGACCCGAATCTTTAATCATACAGTCTTAAACCAATTCTTTATTGCCATCAGTGGTTCCTTGAACAGCCTTGTTTCCACTAAGCAGTACAGTTTAGTCCATTTCAGTACAATCCGGTATGGGTCATATTAATTGGGCTCGCTCTACTCATATTATGTCTTTTGCGTGCCCAAGTTCATTATTTTAAATGTACAGTTTATGTGCAGCAAATGTAAGTAGAGAGAGGAAATAGTGCACCTCGTGCTTTCTATATGTTTAGATTTGACATATGAATGGCCCTGTAAACAACAATGGCGGACATATGGCAGATCCTGTTCTTGCTTCTTGTCACAAAAAGATACATGCTTTGTTTGAGCTTGGGTCGACCATGGTTTCTCTGAATCAATTATTAAGTCAATCATCATCCTGCAGTAATTCTAGCTTATTGTTGTGATAGGTTACCTTACAAAAGAGTGCCAAAAATGTGGTATCATTTGCTGTTTTGGTACTTCTGACATAGAAAACAGAAATAAATGTAAGCTGTACTTTACTGAATTGTACCAATTGGTGGAAAGAAGTCATAGTATTCATCAAACTTTTAATTACAGAAATTGTTCTTTATACTGTAGTGGCTAAATGGTTCTTTGGGCAACCCAAAAAAGTTTGTGACATCGCTGTAATTTTTATTTGTTTATTTATTTTTTGGCACTGGAAATGCATCAGACCATCAATCATTTGTGAACACTGTTATATAATCATTACTTAATATTTTTGAAATCCCAAAACTATGTCACTTGTTGTTGTTGCCATGTATTACCTGTAAACAATGAGCTGTCCAAACGGTTTGGAGACATTAGAAAGTGCTCCTTTGTGTAAAGGCCGGCCCTTTGTCGCTTCAGTTCCTCTTCTCGCTGCTTCACCATCTTTATCTCCTCATCAACAAGAGATATTGTACTCCTGGATCGCAGCTTAAAAAATGGGTTGTTGAGGAACATTTTTTCCTGGGTTTCCTCCGAGACAGAATTCAAGTTGAAATCTGACGCACTTCGAATAATGAGGTTGGATGTCTCCAGAATGATGACATTAGGAGTGTCTTCAGGTCTCCAGTCAGCAGATTTGGAGGACACCATCTTTCCATGCCGTGGACTTGGAGGTTCTGGCTCGAGGATGATAACACTGTTAGTGGCCAAGTCTTGTTTCTGTGAGCCTTTGGTTGGCGAAGAGGTAATGATGAAAGATGGAGTCGTGTTGTTGAGCAGTTTGGATTTATTTCCCTCGTCGTCATTCTCATCAACGTCTTGGCATAGTTTTCCAGGGTTCAAGCTGGCAGATCTTGCTCTCAGCTGTACGCAGTCACTGGAGTATGATTTAGACATCACTCTCTCACGCCTTAAGTTTTCGTCACGCTCCATGGTTAGGCGAATCTCTTTCTCAATTGGGGTTTCTGGGTCATCAAATGGTGATTTGTAACTAGAGTCATCTAGACCCGAATCTTCAGAGCAAGGGCTGAACTGGGTATGCGCATAGTCCTCTACAAGGGTCAAGCTCTCAAGATCCCTCTTCGACCTGTCAATGTTGCGGACAGGCGTATACATGAAATTGTGACTACCTTGGCAGGTGCCAGATCGAGCTGTTGGTGTGCTTGGATGGTGACTCAAGTTTTTAGTTTGCTCTTCGATCTCTAGCCACTGTTGACGAGCAACTTTAAAATCCACATGTTCAGTACTGACATTCTCGCTTTTCATTTCCTGAATCACACAGTAATCTTTCGGCACCTTTTTGCTGGAATCGGATTTGACAGAATCAAAGGAATTGCTCTTGTGGGTTGCTGTGACTCGTCCAAGTTCCTCATCATCTTCAGAGATCTTGGACAAGCCATGGTATAGAGTGGACGGATTGTAAGAAATCTCTTGTGGTTCCTCATCTGGCTCATTTTCTGGTTGCTCCAGCACTTCTCCTTCAACAGGAACCTCTGGCTCTTCAATTTCCTTTGATTCTTCCTCATTGTCCTCATTTTCAGCTTTCTGAATAAACAGTTCTTGTGCGCTGAGCTTCAGGCTGTCAATGTAGGAATCATCATCTTCCCTATTTATGGAGGAAGAGAAGATGCACCTCCATTTCTCATCTGTTTCACTGTCTGATGAGGCTGCAGCTATTTCAACCCGAAGACACTCATCCAGTTCGTCCGGGTCATGACAGGACTCTGTGGAAGCGTTTGACAGAACTTCCTCTCGGATGTAGTGCTCGAGGATGGTTTCTTCAGGACCTTCACATCCAAAAGTTTCTAAGATGGCTTCCTGGGAGTCCATACCCAATGGGTCTGATATATCTCCATTACCAATAGCATCATCGGGTTGGGGTGCAATGTCCTCCAACTGTTCTTGTCTTGGCGAATCTTGCCTCTTATGCCTGACGTCATTCTCACACACACTCTCAGCACTTGACGGAGTGTCAGATATCGAAGATGTAATCGACTCATTTCGATTCAGCTCTTCTTGAGGGTCCTCCAAGACAAGTGCCTCTTTCGGACCACAAAGGTCCTCAAGATCCTCAGTCTTAGTCTCCGCAGGAGGTAAGCCTGCTAAAATGTCCGCCACAACTTTTGTGCTAATGGACTCCAAAACCTCAGCATCATAACAGACCTGTTCATCGTTGTTGTCTGCTGTGTCCTTGCTCTCAGGTAACTCAGTCTCCAGGACTTCCATTTCACAGTCAATTATGTTTTCTGTGCCGGAGTTTTCACTTGTCTCCATGGTTACAGGCTCAGACAGGGACTTCAGCTCTGTATGCTCTGGATTTTCTGGATGAGAACAACCTGCAATCTCTTCCAGTCTCTCCACCTCTTCAAGCTCAATAGTAGCTCCCTGCAAGAGAGAAATAAAGCAAAGAAATTCAAAAGCAGCAAAAGAAATCTAATTTCCCTGATCACCAAAACATTCACAGCATATCAAAGCTAATTTGCTCCCACTCATGTCTAGTATAAAGCTTATGTAATACTACATTTCCGAGAAAGTTTTCTTCAGTGCCCACCTGAGCTTGGGCTGATGTGATTTATTGTAATATTGCTTGCAAATGATTGCAAGTTTGAATCATGCTTGATTCACAATTATTACAAATAAATGAAAGCATCTACAAAAACTAAAACAAGTCAGCTTTAATCAAGTTATGTGATGATCCCATAGGGGTGAGAAAATAAGTTTTGGGTTAAGGAGTAAGTTTTGCAATTGATTTCCAGGAGAAATGTAAACCTTGTAGGTTATGATTACCTAAAAATAAACTTATTAGTAGGACTGCAATAGGGTATATGCAGAGTTAGTGTTTCTTCCCATACTGATATACTTCTGGTGATTGCACAGTGTGACTTTTTCAATATTATATGATTCATTTGTACAGCATCAATGTTGTAATATATAATTGAATTATAATCAGTTAAATAGACTTCAGCATTCATAGTTGTTGACGTGTAAACCGAGATGAAAAGCCGTTTACACACACGCGCCTTTCAGGATTAGTAGCCTAGCGCAGAAATACCATCGGAAATACTGGAGTAAAATGAATGTAAAATTTTTAAAGACATGGCATGGAAAACTCTAATTTAATTAAGTGTTTCTTGTACATTCTAAGACCCTGTTTTATAGCGTGTATCATTGAGGCAGTGAAGATCGTTTATTTTTAAAGAAATCAGACATTATACGTGCCGATTTTGTAACAGCATGCAGTTCACCGGAAGCGTTTGACCCAGGTTAATAACTAATTGAAAGTCCTTCTGCATGCTTCTGCATATACCGTATTTTAATCACAATAACAATACAAATATAAATAGTTATTGCTGTTATTGATACTGTAACAAGTAGTATTAATGCTGCAGACAAAATCTGTTGACACATGAAGTTGGTCTACAAGGCAAGTTAAACATCATTTTAGCTTTTTGTTTGTTTGTTTTATGATGAGAGAGTAAGTAAGCGGTCAACAAAACATGTATTTTCCAAAATAAATAAATATTTCCCTTAAGTTGAGGGTAGTTTTTTAACCATCGAGCCATATAGGCGCATGATGAATTTGTGAGGAATGTTTGTTGTGACATTTTAGCCTCAAGCTTTGCTAAATTAGAATACCATCAACACTTTAACAAACATTTCCACAAAAAATAAAAATATATGGGTAAAATTGACTTTTTAATTTGGTCAGACATGGTGAATTAATGATTTATGGTTCAGAAATTTAGTAAGAGTAATTGGGAAACTGTACCAACTTGTGGGCCAACAGTATATCAAAGAATACTAACAATTTGGTCATCTCTTGATCTAAATCAACGACAATTAAAAATAATGTTGCTTAAATTCACCATCCACGCTGTGCTGTTTGTTTTGATCCGCTCAAAAGAATCGGTTCATTAGAATAATAAACTCATGAATCAGACTTTACGTGTCGAGTGAGTGCGGGTGCTATGTCACTGCCTCATAGATATGATTCACTAACACGTTCAAAAGAGTCATTTCGCATCGGCGGAAGTATTCATAAGCAACAACCTTTAACATAACATTTTTCGGTACCATTAATCAAATCTGTTGAATGAAAGCACAACCTAGTGCCTAATATAGCGCGATAGCCAATGTAATGCAATGAACGTCAGCTACACAACCTGTAAAGAAACCTCAGGTGGCTATTGCCGCCAATTTTAGATTGATGGGGACTGGATGAAAGAAAGTGACTAAAGCATACTGTTAGACACGTCTATGTTGTGATTGCACAGCACTTCAAGATAACAGGTTAGTTTTAAACGAATGTTAGTTTAATTTTGCTCAAAATTCTTACCTTTTAACTAGCTTCAAGCACATTCACTGTACATCTTAACACAAATTTTGAAGTGTGACTGAGGTTTTCATTTAGTAAATTTTATCTCTGTCCTCATGATAAACAGTTGTTATTTTTTTAATACTAAATGTGTATTTATATTTTAAATTTTTAACCACAGTATATATATATATAACCACAGTTTTACTACAAATGTCACTCTGAAAATATCTATAGTCAATATAGGATTATAATTAGGCTGGCTTGTGTAGCAAGCCAGACTACTGTTATCCTATTAAACTTAATATTATTATTAGGCTGGCTTGTGTAGCAAGCCAGACTACTGTTATCCTATTAAACTTATTATTAGGCTGGCTTGTCAAAGCCAGACTACTGATATGCTATATAAACTTATTAGGCTGGCTTGTCAAAGCCAGACTACTGTTCTACTATTTAAACTTATTATTATTATTAATTTTATTATTATTCTTCTTCTGAGACTAAAATTCAAACTCTATCTACTCCTTGAACTTTCAAGCTATTACCACCAAACTCACACCAGACCTCCAAACTGGTCTGACTCGGTATGCCATATCTCCTCAGACTGATCCAACATTCGGTTTTCCGAAAAACGTCCCGGGACTGTCGGAAAAATCCCATAGACTTAACATTGGACCAAACTTTGTGACCTCGTAACTCTGCGTCAGACTGTCGCACAGAACTCTAACTGAGCTCATTTAACTCAGACTATCAAACTGTCAATGACTGATCACCTTTAAACTTTCTAGCCACGCCCTAGCAACCACTTTTGGACCCTAGTAACTGTCCCATAGACTTCAATTCAAAAGACTCTCATTGACTTAACATGGGATCAAACTTTGTGAGTTCATAACTCTGAATCAGACTGTCCTACAGACTAATGGCTGAGCTCATTTAACTCAGACTACCAAACTGCCAATAACTGATGAGCTTTTACCTTTCTAGCCACACCCCTAACTACCACATACTGCACCCCAGCAGCTGTCCCGTAGACTTCCATTACAAAAGACTCTCATTGACTTTACATGGGATCAAACTTTGTGAGCTCATAACTCTGCATCAGACTGTCCTACAGACTAATGGCTGAGCTCATTTAACTCCAACTACCAATCTGCCAATAACTGATGAGCTTTTAACTTTCTAGCCACACCCCTAACTACCACATACTGCACCCTAGCAACTGTCCCGTAGACTTCCATTACAAAAGACTCTCATTGACTTAACATGGGATCAAACTTTGTGAGCTCATAACTCTGCATCAGACTATCCTACAGACTAATGGCTGAGCTCATTTAACTCCAACTACCAATCTGCCAATAACTGTTGAGCTTTTAACTTTCTAGCCACACCCCTAACTACCGCATACTGCACCCTAGCAACTGTCCTATAGACTGTAATTAGCTGTGCTATCAAATGCTTATAATTCTAACATACTAATGACATGCCAATCATGCTAGCAACATGCTACTCATATGTTAATCATGCTAATGACATGCTAACTCATACTGGAAACATGCTAATGACATGCTAATTTGTACTAGAATCATGCTAGTAACATGCTAATTCATACTAGACTCATGTTAATAACTGGCCTACATGCATATCTTTGCTTAGCATTGTCCTATTGACTTGGGGGATGGCTCATCTGACTCAGACAACCAATGAGCATCTCAATATGATAATGAAGCTCACAAGCCACGCCCCCAAATTGATTCCATAGACTTCCATTAAAATAGGCCAAGATGCATATCTTTGCATAGCAGTGTCATACAGACATGGGGGTTGGTTCATTTGACTTAGACAGCCAACCAAATTCAAGTTCACTCTGTAACCTCGCCCATAGCAACAAAACAGAGTACCCTAGCAACCATTCATCAACAGCGATATCTCAGCATCAGAACATCGTAGAGACTTGGAGATTGGCTCGTTTGACTCATGCTAGCAAATGGAATTTCCTATATGCTACACATGCTAGCAGTGATTAGCTACATGCTAATATTGACTAGCCAAGTACTGTAACTTGCTAGAAATGCTTACTAAGTATAAATGTTTTATCAAGCTTGTATGTGAGGCTTGCCTAGTAACCAACCAGGGTACCCTAGCAACTGCCTAGCAACCACCCAAATTACCCTAGCAACCGCCTAGCAACAGCCTAGTAATCCCTTAGTAAGGGCCTAGCGACCACTCAGGACACCCTAGCAACCGCCTAGCAACGCCTTAGCAACCACTCAGAATACCTTAGCAACCACCTAGCAACACCTTAGCAACTACCTAGCAACCACTTGGGACACCTTAGCAACCGCCTAGCAACACCTTAGCAACCACCTAGCAACCACTCAGAACACCCTAGTAACTGCCTAGCAACGCCTTAGCAACCACCTAGCAACCACTCAAGACACCCTAGCAACCACCTAGCAACACCTTATCAACCACCTAGCAACCACTCAGGACACCCTAGCAACCGCCTAGCAACATCTTAGCAACCACTCAGAACACCCTATTAACCGCCTAGTAACACCTTAGCAACCACCTAGCAACCATTCAGGACACCCTAGCAACACCTTAGCAACCACTCAGAACACCATAGCAACCACCTAGCAACGCCTTAGCAACCACCTAGCAACCACTCAAGACACCCTAGCAACCACCTAGCAACACCTTAGCAACCACCTAGCAACCACTCAGGACACCCTAGCAACCGCCTAGCAACGTCTTAGCAACCACTCAGAACACCCTAGCAATCACCTAACAACACCATAGCAACCACTCAGGACACCTTAGCAACCACCTAGCAACCACTCATAACACCCTATCAACTGCCTAGCAACACCTTAGCAACCACCTAGCAACCACTCAGAACACCCTAGCAACTGTCTAGCAACACCTTAACAACCACCTAGCAACCATTCATAACACCCCTAACCGCCTAGCAACACCTTAGCAACCACCTAGCAACCACTCAGGACACCTAATTCATGCTAGAACCATGCTAACAACATGCTAATTCAAGCTAGAATTATGCTAACAACATGCAAATTCATGCTAGAATCATGCTAGTAACATGTTAAATCATGCTAGAATCATGCTCACAACATGCTAATTCATGCTAATAACATTGTACTTCATGCTGGAATTATGCTAGTAACATGCTAATTCATACTAGAATTATGCTAGTAACATGCTAATTCATGCCAAAATCATGCTAGTAACATGTTAATTCATGCTAATAACATGCTAATTCATACTAGAATCATGCTAGTAACATGCTAATTCATGCTAGAATCATGCTAGTAACATGCTAATTCATGCTAGAATCATGTTAACAACATGCTGATTCATGCTAGAATCATACTAGTAACATGCTAATTCATGCTAGAATCATGCTAGTAGCATGCTAATTCATACTATAATCATGCTAGTGATATGCTAATTTATTCTAGAATCATGCTAATAACATGCTAATTCATACTAGAATCATGCTAATAACATGCTAATTTGTACTACACTCATGCTAATAACATGCTAATCCATGCTAGAATCATGCTAATAACATGCTACTTATACTTTTTCAAACTGTTTTTAAACTAAATAAACTATTACCAACAGGCTTTGTCAAGCCAGCCTCAAAGTTTGTCTCGACGAACTTTACTGTCTAGTTATTCTTCTTCTTCTGAGACTAAAAAACAAAACGCATCTCCTCCTAGAGCTTTCAAGCTATTACCACCAAACTCACACCAGACCTCCGAACTATTCTGACTCGGGTTGCTATATCTCCTCAGACTGATCCGACTTTCGGTTTTCCGAAAAACGTCCCGGGACTGTCGGAAAAATCCCATAGACTTAACATTGGACCAAACTTTGTGACCTCGTAACTCTGCGTCAGACTGTCGCACAGACTTCCAACTGGGCTCATTTAACTCAGACTATCAAACTGCCAATGACTGATCACCTTTAAACTTTCTAGCCACGCCCTAGCAACCACTTTTGGACCCTAGAAACTGTCCCATAGACTTCCATTCAAAAGACTCTCATTGACTTAACATGGGGTCAAACTTTGTGAGCTCATAACTCTGAATCAGACTGTCCTACAGACTAATGGCTGAGGTCATTTAACTCAGACTACCAAACTACCAATAACTGATGAGCTTTAAACTTTCTAGCCACACCCCTAACTACCACATACTGCACCCTAGCAACTGTCCCATAGACTTCCATTACAAAGACTCTCATTGACTTTACATGGGATCAAACTTTGTGAGCTCATAACTCTCCATCAGACTGTCTTACAGACTAATGGCTGAGCTCATTTAACTCAGTCTAGCCAGCAGCCAATCACTGAAGGCCTTTTAACTTTCTAGCCACACCCCTAACTACCACATACTGCACCCTAGCAACTGTCCCGTAGACTTCTATTCAAAAAACTCTTATTGACTTAACATGGGATCAAACTTTGTGAGCTCATAACTCTGCATCAGACTGTCCTACAGACTAATGGCTGAGCTCATTTAACTCAGACTACCAAACTGCCAATAACTGATGAGCTTTTAACTTTCTAGCCACACCCCTAACTACCACATACTGCACCCTAGCAGCTGTCCCGTAGACTTCCATTACAAAAGACTCTCATTGACTTAACATGGGATCAAACTTTGTGAGCTCATAACTCTGCATCAGACTGTCCTACAGACTAATGGCTGAGCTCATTTAACTCAGTCTAGCCAGCAGCCAATCACTGATGGCCTTTTAACTTTCTAGCCACACCCCTAACTACCACATACTGCACCCTAGCAACTGGCCTATAGACTGTAATTAACTGTGCTATAAAATGCTTATAATTCTAACATACTAATGACATGCCAATCATGCTAGCAACATGCTACTCATATGCTGATCATGCTAATGACATGCTAACTCATACTGGAAACATACTAATGACATGCTAATTTGTACAAGAATCATGCTATTAACATGCTAATTCATACTAGACTCATGTTAATAACTGGCCTACATGCATATCTTTGCTTAGCAGTGTCCTATTGACTTGGGGGATGGCTCATCTGACTCAGACAACCAATGAGCATGTCAATATGATAATGAAGCTCACAAGCCACGCCCCCAAATTGATTCCATAGACTTCCATTAAAATAGGCCAAGATGCATATCTTTGCATAGCAGTGTCATAGAGACATGGGGGTTGGTTCATTTGACTTAGACCGCCAACCACATTTAAGTGCACTCTGTAACCTCGCCCATAGCAACAAAACAGAGTACCCTAGCAACCATTCATCAACAGCTATATCTCAGCATCAGAACATCGTAGAGACTTGGAGATTGGCTCGTTTGACTCATGCTAGCCAACGGAACTTCCTAAATGCTACACATGCTGGCAGTGATTAGCTACATGCTAATATTGACTAGCCAAGTACTGTAACTTGCTAGAAATGCTTACTAAGTATAAATGTTTTATCAAGCATGTATGTGAGGTTTGCCTAGTAACCAACCAGGGTACCCTAGCAACTGCCTAGCAACCACCCAAATTACCCTAGCAACCGCCTAGCAACCACCTAGCAACGGCCTAGTAATGCCTTAGTAAGGGCCTAGCGACCACTCAGGACACCCTAGCAACCGCCTAGCAACGCCTTAGCAACCACTCAGAATATCTTAGCAACCACCTAGCAACACCTTAGCAACCACCCAGCAACCACTTGGGACACCTTAGCAACCGCCTAGCAACACCTTAGCAACCACCTAGCAACCACTCATAACACCCTAGCAACTGCCTAGCAACGCCTTAGCAACCACCTAGCAACCACTCAGGACACCCTAGCAACCACCTAGCAACACCTTAGCAACCACCTAGCAACCACTCAGGACACCCTAGCAACCACCTAGCAACGCCTTAGCAACCACTCAGAACACCCTAGCAACCATCTAGCAACCACTTAGGATACCTTAGCAACCACCTAGCAACACCTTAGCAACCACCTAGCAACCACTCAAAACACCCTAGCAACCGCCTAGCAACACTTTAGGAACCACCTAGCAACCACTTAGGACACCCTAGCAACCGTCTAGCAACACCTTAGCAACCACCTAGCAACACCTTAGCACATGCTAATTCATGCTAGAATCATGCTAACAACATGCTAACTTCATGCTAGAATAATGCTAATTCATGCTAAAATCGTGCTAGTAACATGCTAATTCATGCTAGAATCATGCTAGTAACATGCTAATTCATACTGGAATCATGCTAGTAACATGCTAATTCATGCTAGAATCATGCTAATAACATGCTAATTCATACTGGAATCTTGCTAGTAACATGCTAATTCATGCTAGAGTCATGCTAGTAACATGCTTATTCATGCTAGAATCATGCTAATAACATGCTAATTTATACTAGAATCATGCTAGTAACATGCTAATTCATACTAGACTCATGCTAGTGACATGCTAATTCATACTAGAATCATGCTAATAACATGCTAATTCATACTAGAATCATGCTAATGACATGCTAATCCATACTAGACTCATGCTAGTAACATGCTAATTCATACTGGAATCATGCTAGTAACATGCTAATTCATGCTAGAATCATGCTAATAACATGCTAATTCATACTGGAATCATGCTAGTAACATGCCAGTTCATCCTAGAATCATGCTAGTAACATGCTAACTCATGCTAGAATCATGCTAATAACATGATAACTCATTCTAGAATCATGCTAATAACATGCTAATTCATACTAGAATCATGCTAATTCATACTAGAATCATGTTAGTAACAGGCTAATTCATGCTAGAATAATGCTAGTAACTTGCTTATTCATGCTAGAATCATGCTAATAACATGCTAATTTATACTAGAATCATGCTAGTAACATGCTAATTCATACTAGACTCATGCTAGTGACATGCTAATTCATACAAAAATCATGCTAATAACATGCTACTTCATGCTAGAAAAACACTAGTAACATGCTAATTTTACTACAATCATGTTAATAACACAGTAATTCATGCTAGAATTATGCTAGTAACATGCTAAATCGTGCTAGAATCATGCTAATAACATGCTAATCCATGCTAGAATGGTACTAATAAGATGCTAATTCATGCTAATAACTTGCTAATCTATGCTAGAATCATGCTAATAACATGCTACTTATACTTTTTCAAACTGTTTTTAAACTAAATAAACTATTACCAACAGGCTTTGTCAAGCCAGCCTCAAAGTTTGTCTCGACGAACTTTACTGTCTAGTTATTATTCTATATTATTATTCTTCTTCTGAGACTAAAAATTAAACTCTATCTCGTCCTAGGCCTTTCAAGCTATGACCATCAAACTTGGGTCAGACCTCCGAACTATTCTGACTCGAGTTGCTATATCTTTTCCGACTGATCCGACTTTCGGTTTTCCGAAAAACGTCCCGGGACCGTCGGAAAAATCCCATAGACGTAACATTGGATCAAACTTTGCGACCTCATAACTCCGCGTCAGAATGTCACACAGACTTCTAACTAGGCTCATTTAACTCAGACCATCAATCTGCCAATGACTGATCACCTTTAAACTTTCTGGCCACGCCCTAGCAACCACTTTTGGACCCTAGAAACCGTCCCATAGACTTCCATTGCAAAAGACTCTCATTGACTTTACATTGGATCAAACTTTGTGAGCTCATAACTCTGCATCAAACTGTCCTACAGACTAATGGCTGAGCTCATTTAACTCAGTCTAGCCAGCAGCCAATCACCGATGGCCTTTTAACTTTCTAGCCACACCCTAACAACCAGATACTGCACCCTAGCAACTGTCCCATAGACTGCCATTAAAGAGGTTCAGACTGATATTGTCATGCTGCAGTGTGATAGAGACATGGGGATTGTTTTTAACTGTTCATACTGGCAAGAAGCTTGTATACATCATCAGTCTTAGCTGTCAATCAACTCCATAGCAACAAAACAGACTAACCTAGCAACGATATGACACCAGCTATATCTCAGCATCAGAACATCGTAGAGAGGCGGGGGTTGGCTTGTTTGACTCATGCTCAAACACCATCCATCTATCTATCTATCTATCTATCTATCTATCTATCTATCTATCTATCTATCTATCTATCTATCTATCTATCTATCTATCTATCTACATCTTTCTATCTATCTATCTATCTATCTATCTATCTATCTACCTCTACCTATCTATCTATCTATCTATCTATCTACATCTTTCTATCTATCTACATCTTTCTATCTATCTATCTATCTATCTATCTATCTATCTATCTATCTATCTATCTATCTATCTATCTATCTATCTATCTATCTATCTATCTATCATGCTAACAATATGCTAATTCATGCTAGAAACATGCTAGTTACATGCTAATTCATGCTAGAATCATGCTAGTCACATGCTAATTCATGCTAGAATCATGCTAGTCACATGCTAATTTATACTAGAATCATGCTAACAACATGCTAATCCATGCTAGAATCATGCTATTCACATGCTAATTCATGCTAGAATCATGCTAGTAACATTCAAATTGATGTTAGAATCATGCTAACAACATGCTAATTCATGCTAGAATCATGCTAGTAACATGCTAATTCATGTTAGAATCATGCTAACAACATGCTAATTCATGCTAGAATCATGCTAGTCACATGCTAATTCATGCTAGAATCATGCTAGTCACATGCTAATTTATACTAGAA
Source organism: Danio rerio (assembly GCF_052040795.2). NCBI lineage: Eukaryota > Metazoa > Chordata > Actinopteri > Cypriniformes > Danionidae > Danio > Danio rerio. The sequence goes on from NC_141044.1 coordinate 33,226,690, forward strand.
TCATGCTAACAACATGCTAATCCATGCTAGAATCATGCTATTCACATGCTAATTCATGCTAGAATCATGCTAGTAACATTCAAATTGATGTTAGAATCATGCTAACAACATGCTAATTCATGCTAGAATCATGCTAGTAACATGCTAATTCATGCTAGAATCATGCTAACAACATGCTAATTCATGCTAGAATCATGCTAGTAGCATGCTAATTCATGCTAGAATCATGCTAGTAACATGCTAATTTATGCTAGAATCATGCTAGTAACATGCTAATTCATGCTAGAATCATGCTAACAACATGCTAATTTATGCTAGAATCATGCTAGTAACATGCTAATTCATGCTAGAATCATGCTAACAACATGCTAATTCATGCTAGAATCATGCTAGTAACATGCTAATTCATGCTAGAATCATGCTAACAACATGCTAATTCATGCTAGAATCATGCTAACAACATGCTAATTTATGCTAGAATCATGCTAACAACATGCTAATTTATGCTAGAATCATGCTAGTAACATGCTAATTCATGCTAGAATCATGCTAACAACATGCTAATTCATGCTAGAATCATGCTAGTAACATGCTAATTCATGCTAGAATCATGCTAACAACATGCTAATTCATGCTAGAATCATGCTAACAACATGCTAATTTATGCTAGAATCATGCTAGTAACATGCTAATTCATGCTAAAATCATGCTAACAACATGCTAATTCATGCTAGAATCATGCTAGTAGCATGCTAATTCATGCTAGAATCATGCTAGTAACATGCTAATTTATGCTAGAATCATGCTAGTAACATGCTAATTCATGCTAGAATCATGCTAACAACATGCTAATTCATGCTAGAATCATGCTAGTAGCATGCTAATTCATGCTAGAATCATGCTAACAACATGCTAATTTATGCTAGAATCATGCTAGTAACATGCTAATTCATGCTAAAATCATGCTAGTAACATGCTAATTCATGCTAGAATCATGCTAACAACATGCTAATTCATGCTAGAATCATGCTAACAACATGCTAATTCATGCTAGTAGCATGCTAATTCATGCTAGAATCATGCTAGTAACATGCTAATTCATGCTAAAATCATGCTAGTAACATGCTAATTCATGCTAGAATCATGCTAACAACATGCTAATTCATGCTAGAATCATGCTAGTAACATGCTAATTAATGCTAGAATCGTGCTTACAACATGCTAATTCATGCTAGAATCATGCTAACAACATGCTAATTCATGCTAGAATCATGCTAATTCATGCTAAAATCATGCTAGTAACATGCTAATTTACGCTAAAATCATGTTGTAACATGCTAATTCATGCTAGAATCATGTTAAAAACATGCTAATTCATGCTAGAATCATGCTAATAACATGCTAATCTATCTATCTATCTATCTATCTATCTATCTATCTATCTATCTATCTATCTATCTATCTATCTATCTATCTATCTATCTATCTTTTCATAGTTTTAAAAACTGTTTAAACTAAATAAACTATTACCGTCAGGCTTTCACAAGCCAGCCTCAAAGTTTGTTCTCAAACTTTAAGAATCTAGTTATATTTTCTTCTTCTGAGACTAAAAATTAAACTCTATCTCGTCCTAGGCCTTTGAAGCTATGACCATCAAACTCGGGTCAGACCTCCGAACTATTCTGACTCGAGTTGCTATATCCTTTCCGACTGATCCGACTTTCGGTTTTCCGAAAAACGTCCCGGGACCGTCGGAAAAATCCCATAGACGTAACATTGGATCAAACTTTGTGACCTCATAACTCCGCATCAGAATGTCACACAGACTTCTAACTGGGCTCATTTAACTCAGACTATCAAACTGCCAATGACTGATCACCTTTAAACTTTCTGGCCACGCCCTAGCAACCACTTTTGGACTCTAGAAACCGTCCCATAGACTTCCATTGCAAAAGACTCTCATTGACTTTACATGGGATCAAACTTTGTGAGCTCATAACTCTGCATCAAACTGTCCTACAGACTAATGGCTGAGCTCATTTAACTCAGTCTAGCCAGCAGCCAATCACTGATGGCCTTTTAACTTTCTAGCCACACCCTAACGACCAGATACTGCTCCCTAGCAACTGTCCCATAGACTGCCATTAAAGAGGTTCAGACTGATATTGTCATGCTGCAGTGTGATAGAGACATGAGGGTTGTTTTTAACTGTTCATACTGGCAAGAAGCTTTGATACATCATCAGTCTAAGCTGTCAATCAACTCCATAGCAACAAAACAGACTAACCTAGCAACGATATTGCACCAGCTATATCTCAGCATCAGAACATCGTAGAGAGGCGGGGGTTGGCTTGTTTGACTCATGCTCGCACACCATCTATCTATCTATCTATCTATCTATCTATCTATCTATCTATCTATCTATCTACCTCTATCTATCTATCTATCTATCTATCTATCTATCTATCTATCTATCTATCTATCTATCTATCTATCTATCTATCTATCTATCTATCTATCCATCATGCTAAGGACATGCTAGAATCATGCTAGTTACATGCTAATTCATGCTAGAATCATGCTAGTCACATGCTAATTTATGCTAAAATCATGCTAGACACATGCTAATTCATACTAGAATCATGCTAACAACATGCTAATTCATGCTAGAATCATGCTAGTCACATGCTAATTCATACTAAAAATCATGCTAACAACATGCTAATTCATGCTAGAATCATGCTAGTCACATGCTAGAATCATGCTAGAATCATGCCAGTAACATGCTAATTCATGTTAGAATCATGTTAACAACATGCTAATTCATGCTAGAATCATGCTAGTAACATGCTAATTCATGCTAGAATCATGCTAACAACATGCTAATTCATGCTAGAATCATGCTAACAACATGCTAATTCATGCTAGAATCATGCTAGTCACATGCTAATTCATGCTAGAATCATGCTAGTCAAATGCTAATTCATGCTAGAATTATGCTAACAACATGCTAATTCATGCTAGAATCATGCTAGTAACATGCTAATTCTTGTTAGAATCATGCTAACAACATGCTAATTCATTCTAGAATCATGCTAGTAACATGCTAATTCATGCTAGAAGCATGCTAAAAACATGCTAATTCATGCTAGAATCATGCTAGTAACATGCTAATTCATGTTAGAATCATGCTAAGAACATGCTAATTCATGCTAGAATCATGCTAACAACATGCTAATTCATGCTAGAATCGTGTTAATTCATGCTAAAATCATGCTAGTAACATGCTAATTCATGTTAAAATCATGCTAGGTACATGCTAATTCATGCTAGAATCGTGCTAACAACATGCTAATTCATGCTAGAATCATGCTAACAACATGCTAATTCATGCTAGAATCATGCTAGTAACATGCTAATTCATACTAAAATCATGCTAACAACATGCTAATTCATGCTAAAATCATGTTAGTAACATGCTAATTCATGCTAGAATCATGCTAACAACATGCTTATCTATCTATCTATCTATCTATCTATCTATCTATCTATCTATCTATCTATCTATCTATCTATCTATCTATCTTTTCATACTTTTTAAAACTGTTTAAACTAAATAAACTATTACCGTCAGGCTTTCACAAGCCAGCCTCAAAGTTTGTTCTCAAACTTTAAGAATCTAGTTTATTCATTAAAATTGCAATAAAAATATGGTAATTTTGGTAATGTTAATGGTAAATATGAGACAAGGCATGGGACAATAACCGGTTTTAAAGTATTCCACGGTTTTGAAAAGTCAAGGTTTTAAAACTTTTTAAAATTTTTGTTACACCGTTCCTAAGGTACTTGTAAGATTTTTATTTATTTTTTTATTTTTATTTATTTATTTATTTATTTTTTTATGTTTCTATGCCTATTTTGAGTCTTTTTTTTTTTTTAGGGCAACAATAGAAAAGGGACTTTCCATATCACAAGTTACTGGTTAGTCCATGATTCAAGAAACATCTGAAAAACAAATCTCATATAAACCAACATCCAGCATGCTGCATAGCTGAATAGTGCAGAGGCTTGCTTTATATCCAAACAAAAAAAAGATATCAAAAGATGCCTTTTCAAGTTGAAAAGAAATTTGTGTTTTTGAAACAAATTAGGACAGCAGAAATCAATGACTTATTTTAGTAATTTAACCCGACATTTATTGTTTCAAAATATCCTAAATGTTAAAAGAATATACCTTGTTCAATGGGGGAAAGTTGTTGTTTTACCTAGACATTTAAAAAAGAACATATTTTTATACCAGCAATTACAGTACCGTTATATCGTGGAACCGTGATGTTTTACCCTAAGGTTATCATACCCATGCCTGTATGAGACTAAAAACTGAACACAGTTGTTTACAATCACAGTGCATTATTTCAGTGAAAGGAATGAGAAATAGAAATACGTAGATTCTTTCCATTATATAACACTGCAGAGCTGGCTTTTTTTCTCCTGCATGACAAACTTCTGTCCCGCAGTTAATAGGCTCTGGATGAGACCATGCAGGAGCAGGAGAGACAGAAGAAAATTCCTCCAGGGCAAAACCTACTGACAGATATAACATCCTCATCGACAGCCACTGACTGCAGGTTTTTATATACAAAGTATTTCTGCATGGAGACCTTATTATGCAAAAATCAACAATCAGCCACACATTGCATGTCTTTTTTCTCTTGTCTTGTTGATGCGCCACTGCAGAGCATTTAATCACGCCAGCACAGTTTGTTTACATGGATTTTTATGATCTCATTTGTACCAACTGCCAAGTGCCAAAGTGATGTGTGATCTAACGCTTCAACTGTTTCTGACAGACAAAATCAGCTGCCATGGGGATTACAAAGGGCTTCTTTTATTTTATTTCTGCTCAAAACATCCAGACCATAACGAAGCACTTTCGAAATATCATATCAGTACAATGTGGGGATCAAAACGCACATATTGAAAGCATCATTTATAGGCTGACACAAGTTGTTTACGTCTTTTTGGCTTGAAATATTCTTGCGCTCCCTTTGGCATAATTATACCACTGTTGCATGAAAGTCTCCACAATCATTCAGAACTCAAGCGGCATGCTAATACGGCCACTAAAAACATTCAAAATTATGTGAAATTACCCTCCACTTGAGCGCCTGCCCATTTCACCCCAATCAAGCAAGCAACACAAAAGGCACCAGGCTTCATGAAAATGACAAGCGTTAAAGTGTTGACTACCATGGCAACACCCCCCTTCCCGACTCCTCCTCTAGCAGCTCAGCTTGAGAAAACTTCAACACGCTCGCACCCTCTCCGTCTCAGCATTTGTGCCATGACAATCTGTATGCCATAAATTATTCAGCGGCAATAACATTTGCATCCAAGGCAGACGGAGGTACCAGCGTGTCCCAGTACCTACCGTGAGCTTTAGAAACAGGAGCCAGGAGATCATCTAGACGTTGCCAAGAAAATCGTCCCATGTGCACTTTGAAATAGAGAAAATATGGAGTTTTTAGGGGGGGTCCTAAATGAGAAAAGGCTGACTGAAACACGTCTACTAAGGCCAGTTATTTGACTTAATGCAGTTTAACACGTGTACAGTACTGTGTATATGTATTATGTACATACAAATGCATATTCATATAGGCCTACTTTCAAAATATAAATATATTAGCGTTTTTATATTTTGGAGCTGCACAATATATCGTTTTAGTATCAATGTCGCAATGTGTCTAGACCAGGGATGGGCAAACTCGGTCCTGGAGGGCCGGTGTCCTGCACAGTTTAACTCCAACTCTAATCAAACACACCTGCTTATAGATTTCTATTTATCCTGAAGACACTGATTGGCATGTTCAGGTGTTTTTGATTAGAGTTGGAGCTAAAATATGCAGGACACCGGCCCTCCAGGACCGAGTTTGCCCACCCCTGGTCTAGACACAATAGTCAAGATATGCCAAGTTGAGTTGGTAGGGATGTGACAAGATCTGGTATGACAAGATCTCGCGAGATTAAATCGGGATGAGATTTCTTGTCGAGGTGTAAAGTTGTGATGTTATGATGGAGTGCGATTGTGAATTTAGCATTGAAGATTGGAGGCAGGATTTGATTTAAACTTCAAATCAAGTGCTTTGCACAGACCTGGCAACCCAGGCTTGGCTCTGGAGTTGTGTATGTCACTCGGTTGCTTGGGCGAGTGTGACGTAACAGTTTTTTTTTTTTTTTGTTCAGCCACTGCCACCTCCAACAGAGGCTACAACTGCAGCCACACACATCAACCATGCTTCATATCCATGCAATAAAATAGCCCTTCAGAAATGCTTGTCATGAAGTCATGCAAAAGTCATGAAGCGTCGTAAACAAATGGAATTAAGACATGTGGAGTAATCCTATTTCAGTCGCATTATTGAAGTGCAAAGTACAGACCATAATCAAACTACTATCGTCATGTAGGTCCTTTAGCTGCATTTTGCGACAGGATAAGACACTGGTGTTTGACAAAATTCTCTGCACCTACAGTCAGTAAAAGACCACAGACACATTTCTAAGCATGCACTCGCACACAGTGATTTTCTGGAGACTCGAAACGGTCGGTATGCGGTATACTTTAGGTAGGTGGTATTAAATTACATTTAAATAACTCTCTCCTATCAGTCCTTTATATATGCATTCAGTAGCTCAGAGTTTGTGATGAGGGCATGAATGAAATCTTGCTGAAAAGTTTTAAGTTCAATTTGTGGAAAGGAGTTTGATTCCTTGTGTAAAATTGTACCGGGAGAAGCCAGTCAGTAGAGTTTATAGCTTAATATTAAGCAGTGTTTGCAAGTCCTTTACAGCATTTAATTTATTCAAATACAAAAAAAAAAAATAGAATTAAAATAAAATAGAAATAACATACCGTTTATTACTATTTTTTAAGGGCGTATTCACACTATGTATAGTTGACTTAAACTGGGCCGAAGCACACTTGTCCCCCACCCATCTCCCCTGGCGGCCTGCACTCACATCACATTCGGGCCTGGGCATGCTTATATCATCGATGATGCGCTGTTCAGTTTAAAAAGCGCTCTTGCTCAGCACAGTTGAGATTTCTCTATATCGTTTTGGTCGTTTGAGATGCAGTGACACGCAGTGAAATTTTTCGCCGAACAGATCAGCCACTTTTGACGCTCATAAACGATCATGAATTCCTCATGCTGCAGTAATTAGGAGGTTAGCTAAAGGTGCAGCTGTCATGGAGTGAGGGTTTTGCGCCTTTATTAATCTACGACAGTTTGCTTTCATTGAACAGTAAGAATGATTAACAAGCACATTTAAAACAGTCCCTTAAAAGTCACGTCTCGTCTTCAGTTTCGGGCTCAGGCGCGCTTTGCACCCACACTAGAAGCGTACCGTGCTAAAGCCTAAATAAACCGCGCTCTGGCACACCTCTTCCAACCGGGCGAGGGCTGGCCAAGTGAACCACGCCTGAGCCTGATTCAGAGCACTCACACTTCTTAAACGATCCGGTAAACGGGCCTGGGCACAGTTCGGATAGCATAGTGTGAGTACGCCCTAAAAAGCACCTGAAATGTTTTGCTGTTTGTGATTTATTTTTTTCGTCAGTTGAATAAAAATCTATTTTTTTATTCATATACTAGCAAATATTTAGCTAAAATTTAATTCATATATAAAAAGACCGATTTCCATTTACGTAGGCTATTGACAAAATATTTACTGTATAGAATTCATTAAAAACAACCCAAGCCCATTCTGAATGACACACAGTATTTATTAATTTATTACCTCACTACAAACCTGTATTTTGTATGCGATTAGTTGTGAATAATCATTTGACAGCACTAATTTCACCCACATTTTGACACTGAAGGTTTTTAACTACTTTAAATATTATAAGGGCTTCCTTAAATATAACATTCAAATGTTTATTGACTCCCCTTAGGTATAATTTCCATGGTTTTGCTATAGTAAAGTGTAGTATTGTCATTTTTGGTGGGTTGATAACCATTTGCTTAACCTACAACAAACCCCATGGTTAAAATACAATTAATACAGAAAATCTATGAACATAAACAGTTTCTTTTTTTTTGTTGTTGAATTTGTAGTAAAACCATGACTAATTTTGCCAAACATAATCACATATTTATAGCATGTTTGCCCCAGCAGCACCTATTTGAGCTTTAAAGCTTTAGAAACAGGGACCAGAAGGAGCTCATTTGCACTTTCTCACATGCATTTTGAGTTAATAAGTTTTAATGGCAGCTTCATGGAAAAAAATAGAGTGACTGAAGCAAGCATGTCTTGTGTAAGACCAGTTATATTACCCTAATTTTCAGACTCAAGTATTGAGCGGCGTAATGTGGTTGTAATTGCACAGCACTTCAAAAACCAGGTTAGTTCCAAGCATTAGTTTCACAAAAGATCTTACCGTTTAAACTGCCAAATCGCACCTTTTTACATCTGAATAACACAAATTACAGCATGAATGGTATTTTTAACATGTTCGGAAGACACCAGTGTTTCCTTATGTAAAATATACAACATTTAATCACCATCCTCATGAAAAATAACCATGGTTTTACAAAAGTAAAGTGTAGTTTTGCTTATGGGTATTGATCAGCATTTGTTTAACCACTGTTTTAAAGCAAAAACCAGGATCATGGATCAAATACAACATGTTTATTATTATTATAATTGTTATTATTATTATTATTATTATTAACAAATGGTTAATATCACCAATACCATTTTCTTATTAGTTTTTATTATTTGGTTACATTTGTAGTAAAACCATGGTTAATTTTGGCAGTCATAATAAAATAACCAGCATGTCCCAGAACCTACCGTGAGCTTTATAAACAGAAGCCAAAAGGATATCATCTCCGCTTTGCCAAGAAAATCTTCAAGCTTGCAATCTGGATTCATGTAAATATGTTGCATGGATAGGAAGTGAACTTGTGTTTTAAATGGGAGTTATTGGCAGAAATGCCACTGCCAGTTGGTCTGATGTTGATCACCCCCAGGGCATCTTCCTCACGCTCAACTCTGCTCATGTTTTTTTTTTCACATTAACAGCTGCAGCTTTGAACACTGATCAATGAGTGGCTTTGATGGGTTTCCTTATATGACTCATTCAGGAAGTGATGAGTAATGGGGAATGTGACATTTGGGGGCGGAGCTTATATTGATCAATACAGTAGTGAGATCCAAATGTTTTAGTCTTTCTTCAACATTCTTCAACATTCTACACACAATACCCCATAATGACAATGTGAAGAAAAAGATTTTTTGAAATTATAAATTATTAAAAATAAATTAGTATTAATAATTTAACAAATTTATTAGTACTTAAGTATTCACAGCCTTTGCTATGAAGCTCTAAATTGAGCTCAGGTACATTCCGTTTCCTCTGATCATTCTTGAGATGTTTCAGCAACTGGAGTTCACCTGTGGTATATTCAGTTGATTCAGAGGCATACACCTGTCTATATAAGGCCCCAGGGTTGACAGTGCATGTCAAAGCACAGAAATTGTCTGTAGCTGTAGGCACAAGGCTGGGGAAGCTTACAGAAAAAGTTCTGCTGCTCTGAAAGTTCCAATGAGCACAGTGGCCTCCATCATCCGTTAGTGGAAAATGTTTGGAACCACCAGGACTCTTCCTACAGCTGGCCAGCCATCTAAGCTGAGTGATCGGGGGAGAAGGGCCTTAGTCGAGGAGGTGATCAATAACCCGATGGTCACTCTGTCTGAGCTCCAGCGTTCTTCTGTGGAGAGAGGTGAATTTAACAGAAGGACAACCATCTGTGCAGCAATCCACCAATCAGGCCTGTATGGTAGAGTGGCCAGACGGAATCCACTTCCCACCTGGAATTTCCCAAAAGGCATTTGAAGGACTCTCAGAGCATAAGAAACAAAATTCTCTGGTCTGATGAGACTAAAATTGAACTCTTTAGAGTAAATAACAGGCGTTACGTTTGGAGAAAACCAGGCACCGCTCATCACCAGGCTAATACTATCCCTACAGTAAAGCATGGTGGTGGCAGCATCATGCTGTGGGGATGTTTTTCAGCAGCAGGAACTGGAAGACTAGTCAGGATAGAGGGAAAGATGAATGCAACAATGTACAGAGACATCCTGAATGAAAACCTGCTTCAGAGTGCTCTTGACCTCAGACTGGGGTGATGGTTCATCTTCCAGCAGGACAATGACCCAAATCCACACTGCCAAAATATCACTGGAGTGGCTTCACAACAACACAGTGAATGTCCTTGAGTGGCCCAACCAGAGCCCAGACCTAAATCCTATTGAACATCTCTGGAGAGATCTGAAAAAGGCTGTACACCGTTGCTTCCCATCCAACCTGAGAGAGCTTGAGAGGTACTGCAAAGAGGAATGGCCAAAAATTCCCAAAGACAGGTGTGCCAAGCTTGTGGCATCATATTCAAAGACTCGAGGCTGTAATTGCTGCCAAAGGGGCATCAACAAAGTATTAAGCAAAAGCTGTGAATACTGATGTAGATGTGATTTTTCAGGTTTTATAATTTTAATACATTTGCAACAATTTTAGAATCTTTTTCACATTGTCATTATGGAATATTGTGTGTAGAATTTTGAGGAAATTAATGAATTTATTTCATTTTGGAAGAAAGCTGTTACATAAAGAAAATGTGGAAAAAGTCAAGCGCTATGAATACTTTCCGGATGCACTGTAAGTTTGATATAATATACAATAAAATATAAATTTGGATGACCGCAAACGATACTGTGCATTGGTTTGATGTTGGTAGGGCAAAAGTGCATCTTCCTCATGCTCAACTCTGATTGGCAGCTAATGTTTTATTTATTTTTTTTTTCACATTAATAGCTGCAGCTTTGAACGCTGATCAATTAGAGGCTTTGATGGATTTCCTTAAATGACTCGTTTCAGAAAGTGATGGTCAGTGGGGAATGTGACATTTGGGGGGGAGCTTATATTAATCAATACAGTTGGTATCTCTCTGTTGTATAAATCAATACAATTGTGAGAGACCAATTGTTTTTGTCTTTTTTTCTGAGCATAGGCTGCTAAAGAAGAGCAGTTTATATGCTCAAGGTTGCTCTATTCAGAAGGAAATAATAAACTGTGGAGCGTCACAGTAACAGGTGCTGCGGGGCCAGAGCGTAGGTGGCCATTCAGACGTATGTGACTGGCATTGAGCTGTTGGATAAGGAGAGATGCTTTTAGGTGATACTAATGTCACTATGCGGCAGGAGAGCACTGCAGACTTTAAAGACTTTCATGGGGAGAGTTTTGAAAGAAGTCGATCAGAGCAAAGGGAAAAAATATTATTTAAATTATTTTTTTATTTTAAATTGTTGTTTTATTTGATTACTATAAAAATATTTGATTTTAATGAATGTTACATATATTTACTACGTGTATTTATTTTGATAGTTTGCGTAAAAAGTCTAAATGAATATGAAAAAAAATATATATTCAATCATAATCATTACAAATATTTGTTATCAAATTTTAGTGCATGTATATTTTTATAATTTAATAATAATTTTACATAAAACAAATTTAGACAGATACTAGAGAGTTTTTATGATTAATTTAATAATATTGACCAAGTTACATGTAATATATTTCCTAAAAATTATATTTCTTATAGACAGATAAATAGCTATAAATGTATGTGTGTGTGTGTGTGTGTGTATATATATATATATATATATATATATATATATATATATATATATATATATATATATTTTTTTTTTTTTAATATTATATAATATAATCCAAGTATTGCAATATAATTTGTATTAAATAAACACATATTTTTTTGAAATAATATTTATATATTTTATTTTATTATATTTATATTATTATTATTATTATTATTATTATTATTATTATTATTATTATTATTATTATTATTATGTAAATAGTAATATTTATATGTTTATATTTTATTGATTATATATTCTACCATAATATGAATATTGGATATATATTCAAGTGTTAAACTTTAACTTATAAAACATATCTAAATTTAAGTTTTATAATAAGCCATTATGAAAATTATAAAGGCACATACAGGCTTCACACAAAACATTACCCTTATTTTTGCTGACATATAAATAGCAGTTCACAGTGCAGCCCTTTGCTCTTCTCTGCATTAACGGGAGGATGAAATGGAGCAGGAGACATTTCTCTTCTGTAATCAGTTCCAAAGAGGATCCATCCATGTCTCACATTTACCCCCAGCACACACACACACACATGCACGCCTCCGCTCTCCCACGCGAACACTTCAATTCACTCTAAAACACACACACACAAACACTGATGTAGTCTGACAACATCTCAGATCTGCTATTCCACGTTTTCTGTAGCGCTTGAGGTTTGTACAAGAAGCCTGGGATTAATTAAACTTTCACAGCCTCTCTTCCACAGTTTGATCCACAGCGGCAGCAACATCTTCACACTTCACGTTCAAATTAGACATGACAGGCATGACTGCAAGCCCCAAAATAGGAGTTTTATTGAAATCACTGACACTTTTAGATCTTTGTGCTTTGAAGAAGCACCTTTGAATGTTGCCAGCTCTTAAAAATGATACGGTATACAAATCAAGTATCAACAAAAGTACACTTTTCTTGCATGTATGATACACCAAGTTTGATATAAAATACAATAAATGACTGCAAATGGAAACCTCATGCGACACTCTCACAGAATTTAGCCGAAAATCAAGCACAAATCTATTAAGTTTAGCATCTGTTTGTCACAGCATCACAATATTACATTCTACAGCACCACCGAAAAGAAAAGATCATAACAGCAATCCGGCACAAACTGCAGTAGCATCACACCTAAGCAAGTTCATTCACCCCGTATTGATTTTGCTGAAGTAAATATGTGACTATTGATAAAGTTCTGCGTGTCCTACCTTGCGATCTGAGCAGAGCGAGGGCAGTGAACGTGCTCAGAGATTCTGTCTTGGCTGAAGCTCTGCTGCTCTGTAACCACAGAGACTGTGACTTACACTGAATGTGCAGAAACAGCCAATAGCTGAGCAGCTTCTGCCGATCCGACACACACTCACACACATGCAGTCTCAAGGAATTGCTTAAGAGCCCGCTGTCAATCAAAAAATATGCTCAAGGTTTCATGTAATGGGTTTCTCATCTTTAGAGATTCTGACGTAGTTTGGTTTATTAAAGTCCTCGCAAAAAGAATAAAGAAAAAAAAGAAGAAAAAAACAGACTGCGCTGACTCAAGGCAAAGTTTATGATCGAGTTTGATGCGGAAACAATTTTGTCTGCAAAATATGTATATATAATGATTTGCCTACTGTATATATGTACACTGAAAAAAATATTCAAAGGTGACTCCTTGGATTTACTCAATTTTTTTTTTACATTAAGTCATTATAAACAATTTATTTGGGCTGAATTTAAACAGTTGAACATTAAGTTGAACATTATTAAATTTAATTTGTTTGTTTAAATTTAACACAAATAATTTGTTTGCAACAGTTCTGCATGCAACACTTTTTTCAGTGAGAGAGAGAGAGAGACCTATATCTATATATCTGAAAATACATTTACTCATGTTATGCTTTACTTATTTGCTTCGATTTTGGGGGGTTGCGAATCAAAATGTGTAAAACAATACAAAAAATTATTAAAACTGCAAGCAGCGATGAAAGGGACCTCACACACGGACTCACCACAACCCGGTGGCTCTAGGATGACAGAGAAAAGTGGACAAGAATAATCTGATATACAGTTGAAGTCAGAATTATAAGCCCTCCGTTAACTTTTGTCTACAATTTGTTTATCGGAGAGATTTTTTCAACACGTTTCTAAACATAATAGATTTAATAACCTATTTCTAATAACTGATTTATTTATCATATGCCATGATGACAGTAAATAATATTTGACTAGATATTTTTCAAGACACTTCTATACAGCTTAAAGTGACATTTAAAGGCTTTACTAGGTTAATTAGGTTAACTAGGCAGGTTAGGGTAATTGTATAACAATGGTTTGTTCTTTAGACTATCGAAAAATATAGCTTAAAGGGGCTAATAATTTTGACCTTAAAATGGGTTTTTAAAAATTAAAAAATACTTTTATTCCAGCCGAAAAAAAACAAATAAGACTTTCTCCAGAAAATAAATGTTATCAGACATACTGTGAAAATTTTCTTCCTCTGTTAAAATTCATTTGGGAAATGTTTAAAAAAGAAAAACAAATTCAACAGGGGGGCTAATAATTCTGACTTCATCTCTTAGGAAAAATCCTGAGAAAATCACATATCAGCAGGTGGCGCTATGACTGTGACTCGATATTGGCATGTAGAGGTCTTCAGCAGTGGAATCTCATCGAACCTGTGAATTTTCAGGCGGATCAGACATTGTATGGCAGAGTTATAAGTATTTCCTCCTCCATGGCGATGCACTGAACTTTGTCAGTCCACCACGGACACACCCATTGGTGAAAAATTAATATTAAATGATTGCAGGGCTTGGAAACCTTTTTCAGCAAAGAGCCATTTCAGATTTTTTTGGCATTTTTTTAAAGATCAGTTTGGGGTATATATATATTCCATTGGATGTATAGCCATTGTATGTATAAAGTTAAAGTTAGAATTATTAGCTCCCCTGTTTATTTTTTCCTCATATTCTGTTTAATTGAGATAATTTTTTTTTTTCAAAACATAATAACTTTTAATTCATTCATTCATTTTCTTGTCGGCTCAGTCTCTTTATTAATTTGGGATCGCCACAGCGGAATGAACCGCCAACTTATCCAGCAAGTTTTTATGCAGCGGATGCCCTTCCAGCAGCAACCCATCTCTGGGAAACATCCACACACATTCACACACTCACTCATACACTACGGACAATTTAGCCTACCCAATTCACCTCTACCGCATGTCTTTGGACTGTGGGGGAAACCGGAGCACCCAGAGGAAACCCACGTGAAGGCAGGGAGAACATGCAAACTCCACACAGAAACGCCAACTGAGCCGAGGTTCAAACCAGCGACTCAGCGACCTTCTTGCTGTGAAGCGACAGCATTACCTACTGCACCACTGCCTCGCCATAACTTTTAATATAGCTTTATAATAATAACTTTTTTGTTTTAATAACTTATCTCTAACAACTAATTATTTTGTCGTTGCCATGATGACAGTACACAATATTTTATCAAATATTTTTCAAGACACTTCTATACAGCTTAATGACATTTGAAGTCTTAACTAAAATGTTTTTTTTTTTTTTATTAAAACTGCTTTTATCCTAGCCGAAAAAAAAACAAATAAGACTCTCCTGAAGAAAAAATATTATCAGACATACTGTGAAAATTTCCTTGCTCTGTTAAACATCATTTGGGAAAAAAAAAAAGAATCAAAAATCAAAGGGGGGCTAATAATTCTGACTTCAACTGTATATGTTAATCCAGAGCAACACACACATGCATTGGTTGAAACACCCTTTCATTGTTAACTGAGTTCTTATTCATTTTGATGTAAAACAAAATACAATAAAGAGATAATTGTATTTGTATTTTCAATTAGAAACAGATGTCTAGTGACAGTTATAATTTTAAAACTAAAATATTATTGAAGGCAGACAGTGGAGAGCCACATATTTTTGGTCAAAGAGCAAAGCCATACAGTAGCTTCCCTACCACTGAATTATGAAATATTTTGGGGAATATTTATTGAGATAGCTGTGGTTTTTCTTTTCCTGATTATGTTATTTTAGTGAGTACCTACTGAGTCAGCTACTTTTTGAGTAATCAATGTAGTTTTATTAATATTTCTGTGATTTTGCGTATGTGTGTGTGTGTGTATATATATATATATATATATATATATATATATATATATATATATATATATATATATATATATATATATATATATATATATATATATATTAGGGATGTGCGGAGCAGCCGGTATTTGTATTTGTATTTGTTGAGGGGGGTAAAGTATTTGTATTTGTATTTGTATTTGTATTCGAGTAAAATTCAAAATGGCGCAAAAATATATATTTTTTCTATTACACTTCTAATTTACATTATAGTGAAAGTATTGTTTAATTATACCCATTATATAAATTATAGACATGCAATATTGGCTGTTGTTTTTGAACATGTGACAAGAAATGTCATTGAAAAGAAAATAACATAGAAGCCATTATCTCATCCATGGTTAAACCAACAACTAATAAAATACCATTGTGAATATTATGAACCCAACCACCACCGTTCTTGTTGAAGGACACTGAATAGACAGAATAAAAACAAATAATACTTCAAAAAACGGTTCTTCTTCTGAAAGAACTTCTTTCCAATGGACAGAATTCCAAAAACTAATATTGACTAAATAAATCTAAATAAAACCCTGCCTGGGAGATCTGGCAGAACAAAAGCATTCTATATAATACTAAAAGATACAGCCCTGCTATTATCATCTGCCTGCCACAAAACAGATACAAAGTTTGTTTTTTGTTTTTTACTTTTTTATGTTTGAAACTGACTTGCTGGGGCAGAATGTGGCTGTGTTGATGGTTTGGTGCTAGTGGAGGATTTAGTAGAACATAGCTGTGCTGATTGAGGGGATTGATGCTTGTGGGGGGTTCACAGACAGTATCAGGAGAGGATGCTTTTAGTGCATGTGATAATACATTACATAGAAGGTTGCGCAGTGGCACAGTGAGTACCACTGTCGCCTCACAGCAAGAAGGTTGCTGGTTCGAGCCATGACTGGGTTCTCCCTATGTTGGCGTGGGTTTCCTCCTGGTGCTCCGGTTTCCCCCACAGTCCAAACACATGCGATACAGGTGAATTGGGTAAGCTAAATTGTCCCTATTGTGTGTGTGTGAAAGAGAGTGTATGGATGTTTCTCAGTGCTGGGTAGCAGCTGGAAGGGCAGCCACTGCGTAAAACATATGCTGGATAAATTGGTGGTTCATTCCACTGTGGCAACCCCAGATTGATAAAGGAACTTAGCCGAAAAGAAATGAATGATTATGCATAGGAGATGTTGACAGATGTTTAATATCTCTGCCGATTTCACTTTTGCACACATTATAACGTTACAGTATCAGTTTGTTTTATCTGCAGCACCACTGACTGTAAAATTCTTCCACAAAGAACATGTTTTTTTTTTTTTTTTGACTGGTGGAGGACCAAGAAATGGCTCAGCAGCAGTCTCACTCCTTTTCTATTCGGGTTCCCAAATGTATTTGAGGAGTTTCAAGTTATTAAAAAGTGACGGGAAGCTATGCTAAGGTTAACTAGCCTATAGCATATATCTTGCTGTCTGCAAAAGACAGTAATGTAGACGTACCATATAACTCCCATAGGTGCATACTATTCGACACAACAGCACAAGCATCATTTTAACCTTTATAAACGAACGTTAACGTTACTCTGTCAACAGTCTATTGTCTAAATTACCGCGCTAACAGAGCTAACGTTGCGTAAACAGAGCACCCGGTTGCAAACTTCCCGATCCCGATCAAACTCCGCTACAAGTTTATAAACTGCATCTGGAACCCAATTAAGGTACAAAAATCTATTTAACAAAAATAGTGATGCAGATAAGAATTTTTTTCGCTCAGCCGAGCCTTCTCTGTCTGTATCTGTGGAGAAGATTGTGCCAGACACCTCCGCCCCGCCCTCCGACTGAGCGTCTCTCTCGCTCTCTCGCTCTCTCTCTCTCTCTCACTCATGCACTGTGGTCTCATGAGGAAACGCTGCTTTTTGATATAATGTTTTTCTTGCTCCCGAATACAAATAATTTTTCAAGTATTTGTTCGAAATAAGTATTCGTAAAAACACGCTATTCGTGCCTTTCCGAATACCGTATTCGGGTTCGGCTCCACCCTTAATTAATATATATATATATATATATATATATATATATATATATATATATATATATATATATATATATATATATATATATACACACACACACACACACATGTGTATGTGTATGTGTGTGTGTGTGTGTGTGTTAACTAATGATTATTTCACTTTTTAATAAAAATTAAAATGAGAATTTATTTTGCAATTTTTTAATTTTTAGAAATTTTCCATTAATTTTTTTTAAAGTTATGCAGTTTTAGTAAACTATATAGTAACTCAGTCTACACCTCATTCAAAAAATACTTATGTAAATTAATTTTTAATAACGAAATCTCTACCATAAAATGGAACACATCTTAATATCTTGGTAATTTAATATCCACAGCAATATCACCCTGCTGCCCAAGACCGGTTACTCACTGAAGCTAAGCAGGGCTGAGCCTGGTCATGGGAGACCACTTGGAAAAACTAGGTTGCTGTTGGAAATGGTGTTAGTGAGGCCAGCAGGAGGCTCTTAACCTGTGCTCTGTGTGAGTCCTAATGCCCCAGTATAGTGAAGGGAACACTGTCGGTGAGTGCTGTCTTTCGGAAAGCCCTGACGGTGTGGTTGAGTCGAACATTGAGTATGTGTACATGGGCAACAATACTTTATTTCGATTTTAAAATGATTAAGACAATACTCTGATTAGAGTCTACCATGTAAACAGTGATTTTTGATTGCCTTAATCTGACTTAAGTCATAACTGAAATAAACAGTAATGGAATTATGTGTGTTTAGTATGCAGATATTAGTGACATTATTGAAGTAAACACCTTAATCAAACTTCTACTTTTCGCCACATTTTGTGACAAGATCCACACACACACATACACAAGGCTGTCAGTAAAGGGCTGCGCGCGCACACACATATACACACACTCATCACGATATGCTGAGGATTTTTTTTTCCTTTCCATTCTGCTTTCCATTAACACTACTCTCTTCCACCAGTCCTTGCTTTATATTCACATCTATTACCACAGTTTGTCACGGGAGCATGAATGATATGTTCATGAGTGAAAGTGAAACTTAAAACGAACTGCAGTAAAGTAAAAAAACTAATGATAAAACACCCAAAATTGGATGTATACATCGTGAACGTGAATAGCCTCGTGGCGCAACATTCAAAAAGCACTTCACGTAACACTTTAATTACATTAGTGTCTTATTAAGGCAAAGAACTGATGTCCATTGAAACATAGTCAGTAGTGTCTTCAAAGTGAAAGATCCAGAAGGCATCCTGCTTATTTGATTCAGAAGGGCACTTTTTTGTCAGACGCTCACCTGTTTGATTTTCATTCATTCACCGTCATTCATTTTAAAAAGAACCCGCTCCATTTTATTTGTGTATATTTTACTGGAACGCATTAACTCTACAGGTGCCTGATAGTGAGCTGTGGAGCTGAGTGACGTTAATCATATTCCCTCTAGTGAACGGATAAAAATCATCATCATAATTATGAGTGCACGCCTCAATGTCTCATTGATTGTTGATTACCTTAATCCGACTAAAGTCATAACTGAATTAAACAGAAATGGAATTAAGTGTGTGGAGTATGCAGTGGCGTTATTGAAGTAAACACTGCAATCAAACTACTACTTTTCGCCGCATTTTGTGACAAGATCCACACACACACGGCTGTCAGTAAAGGGCTGCGCGCGCACACACACATATACACACGCACATCGTGAAATAAGGAGGGTTTTTTAAATAAAAAAGCACCCGCTCCATTTTATTTGTGTATATTTTACTGGAACACATTAACTCAGGGGCCTGATAGTTAGCTGTGGAGCTGACGTTAATCATATTCGCTCTAGTGAACGCATTAACATCGTCATCATAATTACGAGTGCAAGTCTCAATGTCTCATGCCCCCTTAATAGGTGCTGGCGCAACATCTCCTCCACCCCCCCGGTGGTGCGTGCCCCACAGTTTGAAAACCCCTACTTTACATGATTGTTATAAAACTATTATTTTTTGGGAAATCAATTACAGTTATGGTTGGGTTTAGGGATAGGGAATAGGTTTGAATGGCATTTTTCAACAAAAATTATGTTACAAGATCAACATAGATGTTAATCCAGGATCGCATGGTACTTGGCAAAATCATGACGTGTGATTAATGATACAGAACAGTCAGTGACAATTACAGTAAGTTACTTGATAGACATCTTTGCATGTGCAGAGTGCAGGCTTTTGGAGAGGAAAGAAGCAAAATAAATCTCTTTTCTAACAATCAAACCAATTAAAATCAAAAAGAACAGAAATAAATAACCCAAAACAGCATAAATTACAGAGCAGTCAACTGAACAAAACATAATGTACTGTACAACATGAAATAAATAATAAATGACGTGTTTTTGGCACTGCAATTTTATATGAATAAGTCTCTCAGTCCGTTTCCATCCTCATCAGCAAAAACGAGATGAGCTGAGACCTTGCAATCTTGCTTTGAAGAGGTTACATGTACTTTCCTAGCTGAGACAATTTGACTGGCAGTTCTGTGGAGAAGACAGTAAGAATATTTCAGTTTTTACCACACCTGGATCTACATGCAGTCAGTTCCAAGTCAATCTAAAAAGCAATGCACTTCAACCAATGGATTTATCCGCAGTCTGTCATTAGAGAGAGGATGGTGGGATTGCAATTAGCACATCCACCCTGCTCCGTCGTGCCAAAACGAGCGGATGACAAAACAGAGAAAACAATGAATATGCAGAACGTCGGCAGATTTTAGCATTAATTTTGCACCTTATGTAACGCAAGCCAAGGATTCTTACATAACTCGCTCTTTAGCAGATGTTATGAAAGACCTCTTGATCAGGCACAACGTCTTAAAAGCAACAAGGACAAAGTGCTCAATTATAGTTGATGGATGGGAACGATGCATTACACTGGTGTGAGAAAAAAACACAACTATAAAACTACAGCAAATCACATATTAGCAGCTGAACATACAATGAAGGAAAATAAAGCATGAATAATGGCTGCTAAAGGTATTCAAAGCCTTTATGCTTATTAGGCATTACACACAATTACCATGGTAACCATAGTTACGCTCACAATACCGTAGATATTTTTCCACAATAAATGAATATGTGTCTATGTGTGTGTGTGTGTTTAGGTATAAGTTCATATTTTTTACTTAATAAAGCAATTTCTACAAAATTTTAAATTTTTAATTTTTCCTGACTGAAAAGCAGGGTTGTACCACCAAATATTGCTTTTGTAACTCTTTTAAAGTTAAAACATTTGTATTGTGCTTACAAATGAATAGAAACTTGTATAATAATCTAAACAGTGGCATATTTTTAACCAAACATCATTTTGACAGCATTTTATTTTGTATTTCAGAAATTTTTATTTTTTTTTTCCTTTCAAAGTGTATGAAGTTATTTTGAGTTATATTTTTTGGGGGCTAAACTAAACTTTAAGCTATTGTCAATTTGTTTGACAATGTTTAAAATAAAAAATGGTTAAAAAAAATAGAGGACATTTACACTGACCGGCCACTTTATTAGGTACACCTGTCTAACTGCTTGTTAACTCAAATTTCTAATCACTCAATCACATGGCAGCAACTCTATGCATTTAGGCATGTAGACTTGGTCAAGACCATCTGCTGCAGTTCTAAAACTGAGCATCAGATTAGGAAAGAAAGGTGATTTAAGTGAGTTTGAACGTGACATGGTTGTCGGTGCCAGACATGCTGGTCTGAGTATTTCAGAAATTGCTGATCTACTGGGATTTACATGTACAACCATCTCTAGGGTTTACAGAGAATGGTCCAAAAAAGAGAAAATATCCAGTGAGTGGCAGTTCTGTGGGAGCAAATGCTTTGTTGATGTCAGAGGAGAATGGCCAGACTGGTTCGAGCTGATAGAAAGGCACCAGAAACTCAATCGTTACAAACGTTACAATCGAGGTATGCTGAAGAGCATCTCTGAACACACAACACGTCCAACCTTGAGGCGGATGGGCTACAGCAGCAGAAGACCACACTGGGTGCCACTCCTGTCAGCTAAGAACTGGAAACTGAGTATTCAATTCGTACAGGCTCTCCAAAATTAGACAAAAGAAGATTGGAAAAACGTTGCCTGGCCTGGTCTGATTAGTCTTGATTTCTGTTGCAACATTCAGATGGTAGGGTCAGAATTTGGCGTCAACAACATGAAAGCCTGAATCCATCCTGCCTAGTATCAACGGTTCAGGCTGGTGGTGATGCTGTAATGGTGTTGGGGATATTTTCATGTCATACCACAAAGGCCCAATTGGTACCAGTTGAGCATTGTGTCTACCCCATAGCATACCTGAGGATTGTTACTGACCATGTCCATCCCTTTATGACAACAGTGTACCCATCTTCTAATGGTTTCTTAAACATGACAAAGAGTTAACTGTACTCAAATGGCCTCCACAGTCACCAGAACTCAATCCAATGGAGCAACTTTGGGTTGTGGTGGAACAGGAGATTCACATCATGGATGTGCAGCCGACGAATCTGCAGCAACTGTGTGATGCTATCAGGTCAATATGGACCAAAATCTCTGAGGAATATTTGCAGTACCTTATTGAATCTGTGCTACGAAGGATAAAGACAGTTTTGAAGGCAAAAGGGGCTGCAACCCAGTACTAGTAAGGTGTACCTAATAAAGTGACAGGTGAGTGTAGGTTGAATAACCAAACAATTTTTAACATATTTAACATAATTTGACAGTATATCCTTTTCACCTTTAAACCCCAATCAGCTAATATCTGATCCCTATAGCAAACATTGCTCCAATACTGTCAATGTGCTAACAAACAAATTACAACAGTGCATTAATGTGGAAGCAGAAATAGTTTTATTAGTCATATAAAAAACAAGACAGTTGTTATATGCCAAGTGTTATGCTTTATTACATGCATGTCATGCATCTACATGTTATGTCATAAATCTGGAGGGTCCAAATGGATGCAACACTGAGAAAATGTGAAGATATGAACCACTAGATCAGGGGTGGCCAACCCTGTTCCTGGAAAGCCACCTTCCTGCAGATTTCAGTTGCTACCCAAATCAGACACACCTGAACCAATTAATTAGGACCTGAACACCACGTGATAATTACAGGCAGGTGTGTTTGATATGGGTTGCAACTGAAATCTGCAGGAAGGTGGCTCTCCAGGAATAGGGTTGGCCACCCCTGCACTAGATGGAAGTAAAGCTGTAGAAGTTTACTTGAGGAAACAGGTTTGATTAAGAGCTCCTCTGTTAGAAATCTTGGTCACACTTTACAATAGGGTTTGTATGTATTTATGTATTTACTAACTTGGCCTAAGAATGAACAAATCATAGTTCAACATTTACTAATCCATTATTGAAACTGGAAGTTGAGAAGACTTTATTGTCATTAACTAATACTATCAAATATGAGTAGATATTGTAAGAAAGGTTTTGTTTATGTTAGTAAATGCATAATCTAACATTAACTAGTGTACTAGTAGTGTGGTTTATTCCATTAGTCTGATAGCCAGTGAAGTTTCTTTGACTTATAAAAGTTACAGTAAGGTTCGCCATCAGATGGTATCATAAACTGAAATAGGGAATATTAAACAGATTCATGAATATTTACTGATAACTCATGCTTAATATATTAATTTATAATAATTTATAATACATTGTTAACTAATGTAACAGGTATAATAACAGGTATACTACAAAAGGGTCCCAAAAATTTGGGACAGAATGATTTTCTATTTTTATTATTCACAAGAAGATGTTGTTAAAGCAAAACTCATTGCTTCACATCCTCATTTTATTATTACGGTGTCATGTTTATGTTGTGTTGCTGTTCTTATGGCTTTTTTCACGCACAATTGATGATTCGCTGTAAACTAATCAGTATCCTGCAGAGGGTCTAGCGCCACCCTTTTGGTATCGTACTGTTGTGCTAGGTAACCTAACAAAAGGGTCCCAAAAATTTGTACTGAAAGGTTAACTATTTGCTATTTTTTAATTATTATTAACAAAGATTACAGACTATAAAAACAATGCAATGAAATATCTATTCAACTACCTCCCACCCCCCTCCCCTGTGGTCTCTTTAAAGGTCCCATTAAGTGCTTTGAGATATGCATTTTTAATTGATGTTTGCATAATCTCAGCCAAAACACAAAGAGAGGGTGCAGCTCATCCTCTTTATATAAAATGATCATCGCTCTGCCGGTGAGAGTGATTGAGCTCAAGCACATCAAATGTGAAGCGTCTTGAATGAGGCGGGGCATGTCAGATACAAGAGAGCAATTGATTAGTCACGTGTTGATGAGAATCTGAAGTACTGTATGAGGTAACGTGAGTACAACCCTTGATCCATTTAGACCGAAATGACAAACTTCAAGCCTTACATGTTTATATCATTTTTTATATTTTCTAAATGCATATCTTGTCACTGTTTTGGAGCACACTAGCTTATAGATATCCTTAAAACGAAAAATTCTGATACTTACATAAAAAAAAAACTATTTTAATTTTATGGGCCTTTTAAACTGGGGTATCCAATGAATAGGAGTTAACAAAAAACACACACAAAACCCAAACAGTCAAAAAAAAAAAAAAAAAACACCAAGCACGGCAATCAAGCTACAGTATTTTAGTACTTCTGACAGTGGAAACAGAGATAATTGCTAAGAGAACCATACAGAATTGTACCACCCAGTGAAAGCAAGCCATTATTGTGAACTAACACTAATGTTTACATACAGCATGGAACCTTATTGTAAAGTGTAACTCAAAGAAATGTTAGGAACTGAGAAAGGTTAGTATAGAGTTAAAAGCCGACGTGTCTTCTCTCCTTTCTAGTGGTACCTGAAGTTATCGGGGCTTCGCTTTCATTTCCAAATGTGTGTCTTCCAGAGTTGAAGGTTCTAATGGCACCAGGTCTGATCTCAGAGCGATATACTGTAGAGTTGGGTTTGAAGATCTTACTATGGTAGCCCAAAGGGTGATACGAAAGATCTTCTGGATCTTCATCATCATCACTAATAACTACCAGTTCAGCCTGGATTCCTTCATCTTCCTCATCAGATTCAGCATTCTGATAACCCATGAAGATCATGGTAACCGGCTCAGCAGTTTTCTCCTCATGCGGTGGAGAACTTACCAAGTTGACAACACTAGAATCTTCCTTTGGAAATGAAGGAGAATATCGCCCAAATCCCAATCCTGAGTCTGCGGTTGGAGTTATCCTTAGCTGTTCCTCACAATCTTGTATGGGAGAAGATGCAGGGCTGATCCTGGTTGTGCATTCGCTGTTAGCATATGGTGCATTTTGAGCTAGTTGCTTGAAACTCAAATACTGATTGGTTTTAGTGGCTGGAATGTAAAGATCGTCTTGTTTGCTGAAGATTTCTTCCTCACTCTGGTTTTTGTTGGACATCTGAAGGCCACAAAGGCTGATGTAAGCTCTTTCTGTAGGGCTGGTGGGTCGACTGAACAGGCTTGAAAACACTGGTTCATGGTATTCAACATCTGCTGGGTCTTTCTTCTCAGTGGCTTTCATCAGAAGTTCCTCTACTTCGAGAGGGCTCATCTCATTTAAGCTGTTCTGTGAGTCTCGTCCATCAGATGGCAAAGCGTAGACAGATTTTAGTCCATCCTCATAGACTTTGATGCCGCGTTGTTGGAGATCCAGAGGTGCGATGGTGGTAGTGGAGAGGATGTGACTCTCACCAGTGCGGTGATCTTTTTCTACACTGATCTTCATGGTGTATGCAGCTTAAAAAAAAAAAAAGAACGTTAAATAAAATAAATATATTATTTTAAATTTAGACCCTGCTCAAACGTACAATAGAACAGTAATATTTTTAAATATTATTACAATGTATAATAGTATTTTTAATATATTGTTAAATGTAAAGTTTTTACATTTCACTAAAACAATGAAATAAAAATTATTTTTGTTTCAGATTAAAAAAAATAAAACTAATATATAATAATAATAACAACAGCAATTTTTAATATATATGTGATAACAGTAACAAAATCAACCAAATTACTAAAACTGACTAATATAAAATAAATAAGAACAAAAATATAAACAAATAAAAAAATATTTAAATAAAACGAGTTTAAAAAAAATTTAATGATTACAGTAGTCAATCCTAAAATAGCACTGCTCAATATATATATATATATATATATATATATATATATATATATATAAGCTAAATTGTCCGTAGTGTATGAGTGTGTATGGATGTTTGAGTATATTATATATATATATATAATACTGTATATATATATTTTTTTTTAACTAAATTTGCTGTCTTAATTAATCAATTTAACGCAGAGATGCCCAAACTAGGCCCATGGTAACCTGTAAATTAACCCACCATCCCATCTGAGAATGGTTTAGATATTGTTCTTTCAAACTTATTGTAACCTCTTATTTGTATGTTTTATTTTTAAGCTACAAAAAGCTTTCTGAAATCAAATGTTTCAATTTAAATGATGTAAATGAATCAGATTTTGTTTAAAATGTACATACGACACATTGAGGACAACGCAGAGACTCACTTTGGTAAGCGAATCGAGACAAAGGTAGCTTCTGCTTGAGTGGTGTATTCAGCATTGAACTCCACTGTGAAAAAAATGTGATTTGTTTTTTTTTTTGTTTTTTTTCGCAATAGGTTATAATTTTAAAAAGTTATACTGCATTAGGTAAGACGATTCAAAGTAATGTTTTCTTATTATTTTAAATATTATGAAAGGAATTAAGCAATTACCCATGGCAACGTTACTGCTAAATAGTTTGGTATATTTAGCTTTGGCCCACAGCTATCAATGATATTTGGTTTTTGGCCTTTCATGCGAAAAAGTTTGGGCGTCCCTGATTTAATACATTCGACTCCAAATCTTGTAATGGTTTTGTAATAGAGTCATAAGAGTAATAATAATAATAATAATAAAAATGCAAGGACATTATGGTTAATTGCTTTAATATAAAAGCGCATAATATCCTGTTCTCCTGGAAATATGTTGAATTCTGGTCTCTTTCATATTTCTGTGTCATGCCCATAATGACAGACATAGGTATCATCTTTTTCATTATTTATTTTTCATTTATGCGCTCTGAATGGCTATAATTAAAAAAGTGCACAGTCTGATGACATGTTTGCACTACAAAACCTGACATGCGAGCATTTCAAGTGCTGTTTATATTAGCAAGTAGTTAGCGGTTTAAACAAAAGCTTTGCCTTACCTTTTTTCTCCTGCTCTTCATCAGATTCATGTTTCCCCAGTGTCACACTTCTCCTCCTGGTTGTAGGAGTGTAACACTTTGGGACGTCAGGTATGGCCGTATAGATGTATTGAACTGGCTCTGTAAAAAGCCACATAAAAACATGTCACAGAGAGAAGGCTGTATATACAGTTGAAGTCAGAATTATTAGCCCCCCTGTATATCTTTTTCCCCAATTTCTGTATAATGGAAAGATTTTTCTACTTTTTTTTTTTTTTTTACAAATTTATAAACATAATAGTTTTTTTTTTTTTGTTTACAAAAGAAAAGACATATACAGCTTACATATTTTAATACAGAAAGAGACTTACAGATCCTACATATGCTTTGTATTTTCCTACCCATAAAAACAACAACTACAAACAGTAAAACATGGGGAGCTACAAATCCTTTAGATGATTGCCTTTTGAAGAAGACAAGATATATATTCAGACACATAATATTAAATTAAAAATTTACAATTAAAAAAAATCCGGGCATATTGGTGAAATATACTCAATTGATTTACTCCAAATTTAAAACAAGTATTCAGTCTGTGTTCTTAATGAAAAAGATGACATATATAGTGTGCACTGTATCAATCCATTCTTCAACTGTAGGTGACTCTAATTTTAACCATTTTTTGTAATTACTTTTTTACTAGCTGCCAGAAGAATAAATAACAGTTTCTTGTCTTTGTTAATCCATCTTTGTCCATCCCTCTAAATCCCCCAATCCCCCCCCCCTAAAAAAATGATAGTGATTTGCTACTTTTCCCCCACACATTCTCCAGCAGCCAGTGCCCTTTCCTCTGTGTATTTTCTGTGATGGTGATGAAAAACCTCAACATTTTCCATCAGCATTCAATCCACATTTACAAATATTCCCCCAGTCCTCATCTGAGATATTCAGGTTTCCTTCCATATTTCATTTATCTCTAACATATAGTGTATTGTCTGGTACAGATTCGCAAAATCCCTTTTATAACTTTGAAATCATCTTACTACATGATTCTGTGTGATTTCTGAACATAATAACTTTAATTACTAATTTTAATAACTGATTTCTTTTATCTTTGCCATGATGACAGTAAATAATATTTGACTAGATGTTTTTCAACATAGTATTCAGGTTAAAGTGACATTTAAACACTCAACTAGGTTAATTAGGCAAGTTAGGGTGGTTTGTTCTGCAGACAATTGAAAAAAAGATTAATAAAAATTAATTTGTTATTTATTAAAATAATTCTGACCTTAAAATAGTTTTTCAAACAATTAAAAACTGCTTTTATTCTAGCCGAAATAAAATAAATAAGACTTTCTCCAGTAGAAAAAATATTATCAGACATACTGTGAAAAGTTCCTTGCTCTGTTAAAAATAATTTTAGAAATATTTAAAAAAGAAATTCCCAGGAGGGCTAATATTTTTGCCTTCAACTGTATATGGCAATGCAGAAAAAAAAGAAGAAATTTCTTTACCTGGCTGCATGTTTGCGTTTACTTCCTGTGGGGTCAATACAGTAGTTTGCGCAGTAAACCGGATTTGATGAAAAGATAAGAAGATATAAAGCAAAACCAAGTTTCATACACAGATGATACACACAGATCCTTGTCTCACAGCATCAAACAATTTTTATCTTGACGTCAGTTTGGAACCGAGGGCCATCTTCACAGCATGCTGAATTCTAATGATTTCCCTTGTTCCAACTCAAAAGCAGATCCAATTTAAGCTGCTTGCTGTTGTAATAAGCGATAAAGGAGACTCCAGGCCTGTTAAAGTGATTACACAAGCGCTACCTTTATGATGTCCGCCGGGGTTTTCTCCACCTCCTTCAGTTGTTTCAGAAGAAGCTCTTCTTTCGCTGAAATCTCCAGCTCTTGTGTCTCAAGGGCCGCAATCTCCAGCTCTATTCTGCAAAGATGGGAAAAAAAACATACTGTTGAAGACAAAACTATTATCCTGTGAAATTTTCATTCTTCTAAGAAGTATTTCCCTAGTGCTGCGTAACTGGGAAAAGATTCCTTCAACAATTTTAAACAGATTTTAGTTTTAAACATTTATTTCTTATAAAACAAATTTGGTCTTTGCCATGGTGACAGTACATAATAATTTCTTAGCTATTTTGCAAGATACTAGTATCAAAGACTACAGGACCTCCGGTTATGTTGAGGTGCTAAGAGGTCAAATCTTTTAGTTTGTGATTAATCCTAGAATACCAACCAGAATTTTATTTAAAGTCAAGCAACATGAATATAAAAGTATAGGGAAATAAAATGTCATGCAAAGGCACCAAGAAAAACAAAAAAAAAAGACTAGAAATTAATATAAATATTATAAGGGTGAAGAAACTAACGACGCCATGGCAGCTGGCGACGGCCCTGACGAAGATGATGACGAAGTGGTAACTTCGGGTGGAAATAACAAAGATATTATGAAAGCTATAATGTCTTTGAAAACTGGACTTTACAAGAAAATAGATGGAGTCCAAGCAATAATTCCGAAAATAATTAAGGAGTTAAAGAAATGGACAGGGCGGATAGCTCAAGCGGAGCAACGCATTTCGGATGCCGAAGAAAACGTCAGTGGGCTGTTTTCCAGAGTGAGCACACTTGAAAATATTGTTAAAAAGCTCTTAAACAATGTGGAAGATTTGGAATGCAGAAGTCGATGGAACAACATAAGACTGGTGGGCCTACCGGAGAAAGTGGAGGGCCAGGAAACGGTGACATTTTGGGATAAGTGGATACCAGAGGCTCAAGGAGTCAAATCGCGAGAATCTCTGCTAAATGAGCGGGCTCACAGAATCGGCACTTTGACAAATATCGACTCGTGAACGACACGCCCGAGGACACTGATTATGAAGTTTCTGAACTTCAGAGACAAGGAGTGAGTGTTAAGGGCAGCTAAAGCTAAAGGGAATGTTCTCTACATTAACGAACAAGTCCGTTATCATCTCTATCAGCATACACAAGATGAAGCACAACTGATGACGTGCGAAAAAGGCTGCGAGACAAGGGAATCGTCTCCTGCTGACAAATGGAGAAAGATCCTACACATTCCACACTCTGGCTAAAGCAGACAAATTTGTCCAGTGTCTTTAAAGGATCAAGACAAACCTACTGATGTACAAGATCAGTAACGTGATGGCACTACTGGCTAATACATTTTATGCCATTTTCAAATGAGAGAGTGCAACAGTCCTTTTTGCGTAATGCTCTCTGTTGGATATTCATATATTTTTTCCTGACTGCATATTAGGGTTGTAACGGTATGATTTTTTTACGGTATGATAATCGTCTAAAACAATACCACGGTTTGACGGTTTTGCGGTATACGGTATTAAATAGTAATTCTCATAGCAAAGACCCTGAAAAGAATAAGAACACGTTTTCTGACTGAACAAAGGTTTTATTTCAACAAACTTTTGAGAGAACCATTTTAATAGAACTACAGAAGTCTTTTATAAAAATAAACTGAAAAATTTCCCATTTTAATAAGTTAAATTAGAAGGAATAAACAAGCAAGGTCTTTTAAGATTAGACAAAAATAAACTTAAACTGTCCTTCCTTATAAGCAGGATAAATGGGAGACCAAAAGTGCAATACCAAGTTTATGGCTGTAAACATGTATTTAAAGCGTTGTTTTTTTCAGTCTAGGTTGTGATGAAGAAATGTAAGCATGTTGAGATTTTCAGGACTTAATCTTGACCGCTGAGGTGAGGGAATGTGTCCACTTGTACAATGAACAAATAAAAAAATAAGAAAATAATAAATAATGTGTCAAAGTCCAAATAAACATGGTGCAAATCCTCAGTAAAAAAATAGATATAAATATTTACTATACTATAAATAGTTACATAACGACACTAGATTTAATATGGAACATCCTTAGGTTTTATGTGCCAGCATGGATATGGTGGTCTGTGGATATGGATTTGGATGTGGTTGTCTGCAATGCAGACAAACAGCTGCATCTTCATTTGCGTCTTTTGAAAACCGCAAGAGCAGCAGTTCGTCTTTGCTGTGTCACTGTTTTGTCATGTTTCTGTGCTGCTGTGCATGCAAAAGTACTTGGTATGAGAATTATTTCATGCAAAACTTTTTTTTTTTTTTTTTTGCGTTTTATTTAGCCGCGCATAAATGTATGCCTATCTCTCATTCCGTGTTGTTCAAAAAGCTCATTGTTGGTCCAAAAACAAAAGCGAAACCTATGCTTATTGGTTGTGATATAGCGAGTTTGAACCAATCTGGGCATGGAGGAGGGACAATGCATCAATGTATCATGTCTGGTTTGTCCGGAGATACAGTGACGAGCGTTTCTTTGTCAAATCAGCGTTGTCAAATTTTGATGACATAACCGCACTGATTCCGGAGCCTCTGAAAGTCCGCGAATGTTATGTGATACAGCACTGGAAAGCTGAGATTCTCTTCTTTATGCCAATCTTTTGAATTGAATTGTATAAATCTGATCAGCGGATCAAAAGTTATTAAACATTTAAGAGCAATACTTATTTTTAGCCGCGGGCGGCTGTCTCGGTCTTTAAGGGTTAAAACCGTTGATATGCAATTGTTTATGGTATGATAATCGTGCACGTTCAAATCGTGGTAGACCGTCATACCGGTATATTGTTACAACCCTACTGCATATGTTAATTCTCGTGGTCAAAAACAATTACCTGGGGTGGAAAAGAAAAACATGGCCATCATACACACTCAAATATTGGATGTTTTGACATTTGCAAGGGACGTTTAACCCACAACGAAGTTTACATGGCCAATTATGATGATGATTATGTGAAGAACGGCCATAAATGAGGTTGGTGTCGTAATCTTGTTCCTTGAACATGAAAATATGCCAATTTTGTTTGATTCAAATGTTTTGAAACTAAACTAATGAGACAGTTGTTGTTTAATTTTATCTGTGGTTCCAAATATGTGTTGTAATCATAAGCTTGGCAAACAGTTTTCAAGAATTTGATGTTTCCCCTAGCATACTGACCGAGAAGCGTTTCGAAGATGGCCACCGAGTGAAATGACTTGCCTTAAAGGGACTTTGTATTCGCCTCAAAGTGCAGTTTAAAGGCTTAAGTTAACTAAGCAAGTCATTGGACAACTGTGGTTAGTTCTGTAGACAATCAATAAGATCTATTTCTTAAAGGGATTAATAATATAAACACGGTTAGCAGGTGTCAGATTTTTAAATTCAACTAAGAGACATCAGACCTTCTCGAGCCAGAATTTAATAAGACAAATGTCCTTGTTCTGTTATTCAACACTTGGAAAATATTTGGAAAATAATTCAAATTAACTGTATATGTATTATTTATTTACTCATTTATTTACTCATTTTTTTTGTGGTGTCATATTTTTTAAGATTATTCATTCATTCATTTTCTTGTCGGCTTAGTCTCTTTATTAATCCGGGGTCGCCACAGCCAAGTTTATCCAGCAAGTTTTTACGCAGCGGATGCCCTTCCAGCCGCAACCCATCTCTGGGAAACATACACACACACCCACACTCAAACACTACGGACAATTTAGCCTACCCAATTCACCTGTACCACATGTCTTTGGACTGTGGGGGAAACCGGAGCACCTGGAGGAAACCCACGCGAAGGCAGGGAGAACATGCAAACTCCACACAGAAACGCCAGCCGAGTATCGAATCAGCGACCCAGCGCCCTTCTTGCTGTGTGGCGAACATGCTACCCACTACGCCACTGCGTCGCCTTTTCAAGATTATTATTATTTTATTTTACATTTTTGGTTCACCCCAACATGAAAATTCTGTCATAGTTTTATCTTAAAGCATGTATGATTATATATTATATGATTATTAAAGCCTTATACTGTACATTTAGAAAATCATTCAAATGTTTTGTTCATGCAGTACCACTCAAAGCATCACTGGTCTATATTGACATTCATGACTACCATTTCCAGAAATTGCTGTATAGACAAAAGACTAATTTAGTGAAGATTTATTCTCCTAACATGAGAATCAGTGAGAAGTATTTCATTGGCAGCAAATATGCATATTTAAAGGATTTATAAAGGATTGTGCGACAATAGAGACTTAATATAGAGTATCATTTTAATATTTCATCTATTGTTTTAACTACTGATTTCATTTTAGTTTATTCATTCTTTTTTTTTCAGTGATTGTTTATTTTAGATATCATTAATTTAAAAACATTAATTATTTTAAATAACATTAATTGTAATTTTACTTCACTATAGAACAATCTCGTTTTCCTTGCAAATATGAAATGTTAAGAAAGTAAACCTCTGTATGACAGGCATTGAGCATGGGTCTTTTTTTAATACTTAAAACAGGTATGGCTGTTTGATTTTG
Source organism: Danio rerio (assembly GCF_052040795.2). Classification (NCBI taxonomy): domain Eukaryota; kingdom Metazoa; phylum Chordata; class Actinopteri; order Cypriniformes; family Danionidae; genus Danio; species Danio rerio. The sequence continues at coordinate 33,260,240 of NC_141044.1, forward strand.
ATTATGCCTTTTTCATCGATGTACTCTCATTTAATCTATACTTAATTACATATTCAGTTAGTTAGTTAGTTAGTTAGTTAGTATGTGCGAGGAAAAAACAAGATCCACATTAATTCAATCTGTTAAAAATGTATTTGTCTAAAGTATTGGTATTCATACTGACTCTTTTTAGTCACTCAATAAAATAGCACCTTCTAGTGTATTTTTGAGGTATTGTTCATAGATTTTAATTCCTGAATAGTAGATTGATTACATTATTTGTGACACTGAAGTACAAAAGCAGCCATAAGAATAAATATATATAGATATAAGCTGAATAATAAAAGATCAATAAAAGCTTTCCGCTGATGTAAGGTTTGTTAGAATAGGACAATATTGGGCCAATATATACAGCTATTTAAACATCTAGAATCTGAGGGTTCAAAAAAGTCCCAATATTGAGAAAATTGCCCTTTAAACTTTAAATTAAATGCATATTAGTAATCAAAAATAAAGTTGTGATTATATTTACACTGGAAAATTTGCAAATAAGTCTTCATAGAATAAATACTCATTTTGATCCTAAAAATTTGTTGGATATTGCCAATGCAACTTGTGTGAAATTAAAATGTACAATGTTTATTTTGCTTCCACTTGTTGTTATTCTATAAGTTAATCCACTGAAAAAAAGTTTATTTGATTTTCAATCAAAATCAAAGCTGCATTTCTCAAAACCTTCTTAAGGCTAAGCCACCCTTAAGTTGTTCTTTAAGCTGTACCCTAGCATTAATATGTGTTTCTTAATGTTATCATAGTTAAGTATACCCTCAGTAAGTCATACTTTCATAAGGTTGATCTGAACCACTCTTAACTATACCTTGTCACTGCTGTTTTTACATCTAAGTCTATGAATATAACTATTTAAGTTGTATATACACACAGTGATTATGTGGCTATATTAAAGAGTTGTCTAATTGTTAGCCAAGAAATGTTATAACTTGTGTTAAGATGTACCTTTCGAGTCTTCAAAGCCTGAGAGCCAAAGTTATCCAGAATCAGAGCCCTGACCATTTGATTTCACATATAGAGTCAATCTGACAGCTTCAATATTCTTAACCACGCCCCTCTTGTCATTAGTTTGCTGTAAGGGAATGATGTCAAAAAGAACCCCCCGCCCATTACTCAGTATTCAGTTTCAGTTAGAAGTACATAAACATACTGAAATAAAAGTCTCAGCAACTTCTAATTTACACGGACTTATTCACATGCACCTCTTTCCATTACAATGCTCTACTTTGCCATTGCTTTTCAATGTAAACATGAGCTTGACGGATATGCATGTCCACTAATCTCATGTCTTGCATCTTTTAAAGCACCTCCCACGTGAGCGCCACATTTTTAACCGCTGTGTCAAATTAAAATAACTTTTAAACTGCTTTTTACACTCATCAATATCAGTTCCAAAGCAGTGGACTCATTGAAAGTTTTCTGTTTACAAGTGTCCACATACCCTCATGTTCTATTCTACACTTTTTTAAAATAGTTCCTGAGTGCTGTGATTCACATTCTTAGGTGTAAAGATGCATTCTGTGTGACTGGTTTTGTGCAGGGTCACGTTTTAGTTTTATTTTGGGGTCATGAACCTTAACGCTGTGATAACTCTAGGAGAACGCAAACCACTTCTGTCCAGTGATAGTGGAGAATTTTTTATCTGATTGCTTTTTTTGCTCTTAATCCCCCTGGTTTAAACCACAGGAGCCTGTTTGTTGGAAGAAAGCTCTCTGGAGATTTGAGTTGTTCAAATCGATCTTAACAATCAAACTTCCATTGAATCTGCAGTAAATAAAGCTTCACATGGAGAAAGCAGACAGAGAGTCTCTCACAGAAACTGTGTAGCAAGAGAGTACTTCAAACTTCTTTTTTTTTTTAAATGTCTGATGGTAAATCATACTAAACGTTTACTGTTTTTGGTCCGTTAGGATTACCTAAATGATTTACATTTGCTAAATGCCAGAATAATGAGATATTTTTTTATTAATTTCTAGACAGTAAAAAATGTACACACATTTGCTTGGTATTTTTTTTAGCTTTGCTTTTAAACTGTAAAACTTTGGTCAAATGTTTTGGGTATCCTTCCACAAGCTTCTCACAATAGTTTTAAGGAATTTTGGCCCATTCCTCCTGACAGAATTGGTCTAACTGAATCAGATCTGTTGGCTGCCTTTCTCGCACAGGCTTTTTCAACTCTGCCCACAAATTTTCTATAGGGTTGAGATCAGGGCTTTGTGATGGCCACTTCAAAACATTCACTTTGTTGTCCTTAAAGCACATTTGAACCAATTTGGCAGTATAGGGTCATGGTCTGTTTGGAAGAGCCATTTGTGGCCAAGTTTTAATTTCCGGGCTGATGTCTTGAGATGTTGCTGCAGTATTTCTACATAATGTTCTTTCTTCATGATGCCATCTATGCTGGGAAGTGGACCAGTCTCTCCTGGAGCAAAACAGCCCCACAACATGATGCTGCCGCCACCATACTTCACAGTTGGGATAGTGTTCCTAGGCTTAAGCTTCTTTGTCCTCCAAATGTAACACTGGCCCTTATGGCCAAACAGTTCAGTCTTAGATCCATCAGACCACAGGACATGTCTCCAAAAATTATTCCTTTTCCCAATGAAATTTAGCAATTTGTAATCTGGCTGTTTTGTTGATTCTGGCTTGTTGGTTTTCCCATGTTTTCACAAAACTAAGCAGTGTGTTTAAGGTTTTCCTTAAATACTATTCTACAGTTGTGCCTCCAATTAACTCAAATGTTGTCAATTAGACAATCAAAAACTCCAAAAACCTTGACACCATTATCTAAGCTTTTTCAGAGGCATAATAATCTTATTGTATGTAAACTTGACTTTCAAGAAAAGTTATAACAATTTCTCAAAAAATCTCTCTCATTATTCTGCTATTAAGCATAACAGAAACAGATTTAATAATCCTTACTTACCTAAAAGAGAAACCGTTTCGTCATATTAACATCTGACATTTTTAAAATGGTTATGTGCCTTTTTATACAGTGTATGTAAACTTCTGGTTTCAACTGTGTGTGTGTGTGTGTGTGTATTCTGTGTCTTGGTTATTTGTCCTTCGATGTGTTAGTCATGCCTTCTGCTTCAGGTATGACCTTCTGCGCAATAGTTGTTTTTTCTTTTCTGCACAAAGCTTGTGGTAAGTTAGCGAGTCTCTCTGCCAAGCGGTTTGCGTAAGTAGACGGTTTATGTAATACTGTGAGTGAGGTCTGTCTGTCTGACCCTTGGCTAACTCTGAAAGCCCATAACAGCGGTTAAACAAGAATAATCCAATTGATTCTCAACTAAGAGAAAGCTGTGAGCCACACAAGCCATTAGCTGAGAGATGCAAGTACCTGTGGATGTTGCTCTGCAGGACTTTAGTCTGCTGTTGGTTGTCTTCTGTCTGGGCCTTCGCCGACTCCTGCTCCTCTTCGGTTAAAGTGCTCAGCCCGTCCATCAGCCATTGCTCCCGGAGAGTTTTTTTCTGTTTTGGAGTCCAAATTATTTTGTATTAGTCTGACTTGTCTTTATTTCAGTGTGGATTAAAAACAAAAATTATTTTCCCTCTGTTGAAAAGAAGGAATTATTTCCTCATCATTTTTGAGTGAAACACAAAAAGAAGATATTTTGATGGATGCTGGTTGCTGGCACCTATTTACTTCTTTAGTTGGAATAAAATAAACTACTGTAAATGTTTTATAAATATTGAATTTTTATTTCATTTTTTATTATTATAAAGGGATAATTCACCCAAAACTGAAAATTACCTAATCCTTTACTCTCCCAGATGTTTTGTATGAGTTAAGCACAAAACAAGGCATTTGGAAGAATGCTGGTACACTGTAAAAAAACTGTAATTTTACGGGTTATTTCCGCCAGCTAGGGTGCCGGAAAAAAAGTTAAATAACAAATTACAAAAATTACAGAAATTTACTGTAAAATAACGTTAAATTACAGAAATTTCCCTAAATTTAAATTTCTGGTGAATTTCTTTTATTCAACCTCTGTTATTTTACAGTACATTTCCATAATTTAACTGATAAATGTTTAATTAAAATTACATCTAAATAAAGGATTAAGTAATTTAGAGTATTTATTTTAATTGGGGTAAACTATCGGTTTAATAATGAAAAAATATATGCATTTTGGAATAGAAATTCTATATTTTTAAACATTTATAGTTTATAAAAGTGTCTTGAAAAATATCTAGTCAAATATTATTTACTGTCATCATGGCAAAGAAAAAAAAATGAGTTAGAAATGTGTGTGTGTGTGTGTGTGTGTGTGTGTCTGTAGTATGTGTACTGGTTTTGGTTGTTTATAAGTATATTTATGTAATGACATGGTTATGACCTAGGTATAACAATGCCAATGTTGTTTATAAGGACATGTCTTTTGTCCTCATAATTCAAAATGCCTAAGGAAACAACCAAAACCAACATGTTTACTCACTCTTAATTTATTAAAAACAAATTTGAGTTTCTTCTATTGAACACAGAAGAACATTTTTAGAAGAATGTGGTAGCTGGCACATTGCCATTTATTTCTACTATGGATGTCAGTGGGTGCCAGAAACCGGCATTCTTCAAAATATCTTCTTTTGTGTTCAACTCATATATATATATAATGTATGTGTTTGTGTGTGTGCAGTATGTGTACTGATTTTGGTGGTTTATAAGTAGGCCCACACGGAATCTGCACGCGGAGAATTCTGAGGATTTTATGCAGATTTTTAGCCCATCATTAATTCTGTTTATTTACTTTAGTAAATGTGTGTAAATCTATATTTATTCGGTTTTTAAATTAATTACAGTGATATTATTGACTAATATGAAAATGGTCATCTGATTTATGTACAATGCAGTTTGTAAAGTCATATTTTCTGTCTTTTAGTTGATATGTCATATGGGGGACTTGCTTTGTTTACCAAATAATGTGGATCTAATTCAACTTGCATTTTAAACATTAAATAAAAGTTAAAAATATATTATTTTTGTAAATCCGAAGATTTTTACCAAAATTCTCCACAGAAAAAGCAAAAAACTACTGCAGATTCCACAGGGCTCGAAATTAACCTTTTTGCTCGGTAGCACTGGTGCTCCTAACTTTAAAAATGTAGGCGCATCAGCGAAAATTTAGTCGCACCCACCAATTATAAGCACCGTTACTACAAGTTTAATACAAACATATATTGCATTTGAAATCAACACTAATCAAACTAACAAAAAAAAAAAAATATATATATATATATATTTTTATATTAAAAAAATAAAAATAAAAAATATATATATATATATATATATATATATATATATATATATATATATATATATACATATGCAAGCATAAGGAAAATATGTCTCAACGAAATCCCGCTATCACAAGAAAATAAATTATAACAAAACTGAGTGACAAAAAGATACATGAAGGGCTCACTGGCCCTGCACGCACTGCTTGACATGAATGAATCTGTTAATGATATAACTCTGCTGTTCTCACAAGTGCTGTCTGATATTGCACTGATGCTTTTGACCTATACTGTACCTTATTATATACAAACGTCATGTTAACAGCAATACCGGTCTTTTTATGAGTAGCGATATTAACTTACTCAGTGTAAGCCCGTTTGCGATGGTGTACGTGGTGTTAAATTTGACATATAGCTGCCACTTGCATGGCAGACAGCATCTGGCGATTAAATGAAGGATTAAACAGAAGCTCTCGTGCTAGATGTGGCAAACAGTTCCCTGAAAATTCCATCCCACAGACTTTTCTTAGCGGACTTGAAGCCAACAGAAGTCTTTTATCCACTCTTCGAAAAGTGTAGATGGTGGATTAACATGCAGCATATGATCACTAGTAAGATGTATCATTATTTGTAACTTTAGATGCCATGGTTTCTAAAACAAAATCTGTCAGTGTCAGAAGATCATTCTCATCTTCAGCGCTTTAGCATTTTTCGCAGTAGTAGCTCTCTGTCATCCCAAGCCAGAAGGCATTGACTGAGTGATTGACAGCTGATATTTCAGTGCTAGAGCAGTGGTGGGCCAATAAGAAGAGCGCGAAGGCGGGGCAAGCATAACGGACTTGGCTTTGTTTACTGCAGCAAGTTGACATGACAACTGTTTTAAACCAATCTTGAACGCTGCGTTTCGCATTTCAAGTGCAGATTGTCTCCCGAATCCGTGCATGTGGTGAACATTTAATAATAATAATAATAATAATACATTTTATTTATATTGCGCTTTTCTCAAACTCAAAGCGCTAACAAGAGCATCAACACAAAGAAGAACATGAAATACACAAAAAAGTAAGAATGATAATAATGATAAAAATATACATATTAAAAGAAGGCCTCATAAGTTATAAGCAATAATAAAAAGATGAGTTTTAAGAAGTTTATTAAAACAGTCCAGGGAACTGGCGTTTCTGATGTTTGTGGGGAGACCATTCCACAATTTAGGTGCACAATAAGAGAAAGCCCTGCCTCCCATGCTGCTAAGTTTGCAACGGGGCTGATACAAGGTGAGCCCCGAAGCAGAACGTAGATTGCGAGAGGATGAGGAGGTTGATATCAGGTCACATATATAATCAGGTGCAGAACCATGAACAGCTTTGTAAGTTAAAATCAAGGTTTTAAAATCGATGCGTGACTTTACAGGCTACCAGTGTAACTGCTGAAGAACAGGAGTAATGTGAGTGCGAGATGATGTGTGAGTTAACACAGTAAAAACTGGTCGCACACAACAATTTAATACACTCGCACAAGTGCTCCCAAATCTATTTTGAGGTCGCATAGATAAAATTTCTGGCGCATATGAGACCAAAATGGTCGCAATTTCGAGCCCTGTTCCATCTGGCCCTGTTTATAAGGAAATTTGTGTCATGGCATGGGTATGACCTAGGTATTAAAATGCTGAGGTAGTTTATGAGGACATGTCTTTTGTCCTCATAGTTCAAAATGCCTAAAGAAACCACCAATACCAACATATGTGTGTGTTTGTGTGCGTTTACCTTTAGATATTGTAGGTTTAATTTCTCTTCTTCAATGCTTCTTCGTTTCTTTTCTATTTCCTCTCGAATTCTTCTTTTGTCCTGATAAAACAAGCACACACACAGGTGTACTCTATAGTAGAAAAACCTTTTTATAGATTCACCTTTAACCCACACATCTCTTGATGTTCAGTTTTCTATTAGTGTCATTTAATGTCTTGCTATTAACACAAGCATGCATGCTAGAGAGAGCTCATATAGTGTTTTAGACAGCGAGGCTTTACAGCATTATTTTTACCCTCTAATAAACCATGACTTCATGTATGAAACGAACAGCTTAAAGGCCATGCCTGGACTGAAATAACACATGGACGGGTTTCTACAGTATCTGTTCTGAATGTATGCCTACATTTACTTTGATTACTAATAGAACACATGAATATTCATATATTATTCACACACTTTTAAGCAAATATACATGGATTCAAATCTATTTATTGTGTGGCCGGTAAATACTGTGCGGTCCATGTCATCAAGGCCACAAAAGTGTTAAGACTAGATAGCTGTGACTATTAACATGTCTACTTATTTACTGTAAATAACAACGAAAACACACAACAAACTCTCACCTCATCAAAGTTACCAAGCAAAATTCAACTTTTATACATGCTTGGGCACATTTTCATGTGTATACCAACTTCACACTCCAGCCAAATCAAGAATAAAGTGGCAAAATAAACCCTCAAAATATCCTGTCACACAAATCAGAATGAATACAAATGGAGATGCTCACTGTTATAGCCTGCAGTCTCTCTCGCAGCAGGGTTTCTTCCTCCATTATGATCCTGAGGGAGAGAAAGGCAGAGATAAACAGCCTATTCTCGCTAACAACCCACTGTCAGTGTCTGTCTTGAGGACTAAGAACAGGTTGGTAACAAGCTGTGATTGGCACGTGTGGGTTGGCATGAGATCTTTTTGGTAGGGGGAGACGGATGGTGGGCGTCAGAACTGGAGGAATGGGAGAAAGTGAACTTAAAAAGATGTAGAGAGTTTTGTGCGTGTGTGTGTGTGCGTGTGTGCGTGCATGCGTGTGTGCATGTGTGTGTGTGTGTGTGTGTGTGTGTGTGTGGTATTGGGGGTTTACGAGGACACAAATTTGTGTATTGACATGGGTATGACCTATTACAATGTTGATGTGGTTTATAAGGACATGAGGTCTTTTGATATCAGAATTTGCCACAGAGTTTCTGTGAGGGTAAAGTTTAGGGGTAGAGTTGGTGTTAGTTGATATTAGATTGATTTTTGCAGTATAAAATACAATATGTCTATGAAGAGTCCTCATAAACCACCAAAACTAACATCGTGTGCATTACACTGATCTGAGATGAAACTGAACAACTTTCAACTTTGATACTAAGCCTTTAAGGGAAAATACTTAATTTAATTCATGAGACATTATTCAATAAATAAAGTTCAATAGTCCATACAAAGGATAAGATTCAATAAATATTACCATATTAATTACGTAAAATTAAAGGTGCCCTTTAAGTTGCTTTGACACAATCTACTTTATAAAAAAAGGCTTATAGAAAAAAAGCTGAATTGAATTGAATTGTATGCGTGAGTGTGATGGTTGTTTTGTCCATGATGTGCTGGTTAACCATAACTGACATGGTTGGCATGACACTCTTTGACACTTTATGCGTCAGACATAGACACGAGAAGTGCTTCGCCTGACAGAGAGTAACATCATGTCTCATGTCGATAAATAATAATTATAGAGACGGACATTGTTCAGCCTTTAGATAAGCTGGTCATTTAGGGTTATGATATAATAACATAATAGGGCAATTAAAACTGTAATTAAATATAACCAATATATTATAAGAAGCATATCAGTTATTATTATTATTATTAATATTAATATTAATATTAATATTAATATTAATATTAATATTAATATTAATATTAATATTAATATTATTACTGCTAATATTTTAAATTTTATTAAATGAGTATTTATATAAATGATACTTATAATCAATTTAATAACACTTAATAACAATAATTTTATTATTAATAATGATAATAACATGAGTATTTATTTTAAATAAAAATAATAATGTGAGATATAAAATATACATTATTTAATTTTTTTTCATAAACTCATAATTACTACATAATTATAATAATAAAAATAATGACATCATAGGGCTATAACAGAACTGTAATTAAATATAACTAATATATTTTGAGAAGAATATAATTTATTAGTAGTATTACTGTTTATTGCTATTATTTTTACATATTATTGAATGAGTATTTATATAAATTATACCCATAATCAATTTAATGACACCTCTTATTATTATTATTATTATTATTATTATTATTATTATTATTATTATTATTATTGTTGTTGTTGTTGTTGTTGTTGTTGTTGTTGTTGTTGTTGTTAATAATAATAATAATAATAATCATAATCATAATATTAATAATAATAATGAGTATTTATTTTAAAAAATACTGTAGCTGAAAGGGCATCTGCAGCATAAAACCTATACCAGAGTAATTGGTGATTCATTCCGCTGTGACGAAGGAAAGTTAGTGTGTAGATATAAATTCTACATTTTTATTGTTTTTCCATAAACTCATAATTACTACATAATAACAACAATAATAATAATAATAATAATAATAATAATGACATAATAGGGCAATAACAGAATTGTAATTAAATATAACTAATAGATTTTGTAATTTGTTATTATTATCTGTCAAAGAATTAAAGTACTCAGAAAAGTATTATTATTATTATTATTATTATTATTATTATTATTATTATTATTATTATTATAGTTTATTACTATGATTTTTAAGTATTATTAAACGAGCATTTATATAAATTATACCTATAATAATTTAATAACATTTTGCTTGCCATTTAATGGTTTTCAAACAGATGCCATTTCTGTCCTTGCACATTAAAACTGAAAAGAGCCAAGCTTTTGAGAGAACTGAATATGATTTTCATCTTTAAGTAGTCTCCGGAGCATGAAAAGCAAGTGTTGAATTGATTTAGGAAGAGACAGAGCTGAAAAGAGTGAGACGACACATTTCCACTGAGTACTGTGTAAATATGGGCTTTGTACATCTGCCTAGGGCTGTATTGGTAGTTCATATATCTTGCATTTTTTCCAAGGCCATTTGTGGGATGTTTGGAGGTACAGAGCAAATGTTTGTTGTGTTAAGAATAGCCCGCTGAAAACAGACCTCATCCCTCTTTGTACAGAAGCAAATACATGACCAGCAAGATATACAGTCCACTGTCACGGGTGGCCAGCAAGGGTACACGACATTCAAATTACAGCATGAGGTAATGAAACACACGTGAATGACAGATCTCTATGAGGCCACAAACAGAGTATGATGTAGGAATGGGACCTGCTACAAAAATCACAGGTGTAATAAAACAGTTTTCCCTATTTTTACATATTTCTGAATGTTCGGAATATATATATATATTCCGAACATTATTTCATTTACTTTATTTATTTTATTTCATTTACATTTTTTAATTATTTTTTATAATTTTTTTAGAAGTACAACATAGGAAAAATTACAGATTGTCTTAGTTTTCTTATTTTCCTTTTAAAAAATAAAATTAAAAAAATTTAAGAATTATAAACAAACATATCTTCTGAGAGAAAAAAAATAATAATCAACTTAAAACTGTATTTATATAAAAAAATATTACTGAGCAAGTTTACTTTTTTGAAAAATACTTGTTATACTTCTTTCCAGTTGTTTACTGTGTATTAGAACTGATATCAACTGAACAGGGTAAGCCTTTGATATAGTCTAAAACAGAATTCCAGGTCTTGTAAAAAGATTTGAGAGATCCTGCAAGTAAACATCTTAATTTCTCAAGTTTTATGAAGCTAACAATTTCTTGGATCCACATGTCATGTGATGGAGGAATCACCTGTTTCCATTTGATAAGAATGGCTCATCGAGCTAAAAGAGTAGAAAAAGCAATAACCTGGTGAGATGCAACAGTCAAGTCAACTCTCTCTGAATTACGAAAAAGGGCTGTCAAGGGGTTAGGGTCTAGATTTATGTTAATAGCTTCATTGAGTGTATTAAAAATACTGGATCAGAAATTTGTCAATTGAGGGCAACTCCAGAACATATCTAGATGGTTAGCAGGAGACTGCTTACAGTGATGACAGGCATCACTTCTATCACGAAATTGTTTTGCTAATTTAGCAATGGTTAAATGAGCTGTATGGAGCACCTTACATTGCATTAGGCCGTAACGCATAGAGGAGGGGCACCATCTTTAAAATTTCATACATTGTTCTTCTGCAAGGGGCAAGGTAGTGGCGCAGTAGGTAGTGCTGTCGCCTCACAGCAAGAAGGTCGCTGGTTCGAACCTTGGCTCAGTTGGCGTTTCTGTGTGGAGTTTGCATGTTCTCTCTGCCTTCGCGTGGGTTTCCTCCGGGTGCTCCGGTTTCCCCCACAGTCCAAAGACATGCGGTACAGGTGAATTGGGTAGGCTAAATTGTCCGTAGTGTATGAGTGTGTGTGTGTGAATATGTGTGTGGATGTTTCCCAAAGATGGGTTGCGGCTGGAAGGGCATCCGCTGCCTAAAAACTTGCTGGATAAGTTGGCGGTTCATTCTGCTGTGGTGACCCCGGATTAATAAAGGGAATAAGCCGACAAGAAAATGAATGAATGAATGTTCTTGTGCAATATCAACACTAAGGTCATTTTCCCAAGATTCTTTGAGAGAAACCGTAGGATTTACATTTAGTGTACTTATTAAATTATCAATTGTCAATATTAATTGTTTCTGGCCCGTATGTAAACCGAAAATTTGTTCAGGAGGGTGATTAGGAAAGTGGGGAAACAATTTCTTAATAAAGTATCTGACCTGAAAGAAACGAAACATGACTGTTGGGGAGATTATATTTAGTGAATAGAAAGGAGTTATTTTTCTTCTTTTTATTATTATTATTATTATTGTTGTTGTTTATTTTTTTAATATTAGGAACATAAATTGAATAATTGAACAAAATGAGGTGTGCATAAACAAATAATAATTATAATAGGAGCATTAATGATAATAATAATAATAATAATAATAAGGCATTCTATAATGGAAATTTAAGGATTTTTCTAGAATAAAAAAGTTCAAAGTTAAAAATACATGACCAAATGAAATGTTTGGGCATTTACTCATTTAACAAAATTAAAGCTGTATATTCAAACATGGAAATTATATTTCATACAAAACGCAAATAAATGAAAAAAAAAATAATAATAATAATAATAGTGCTGTGTATATTGGATATATTTTCTTCTTTCTCGAATAGAAAAGTAGATTGAACTTTTACATGTGCTTTATTCTACGTTTTCTATTCTATTAAAAAATAACAAAAATATATAAATATAATAAACATATCCACATTAGCTTACATGACACAAAAGCAGATGGGCATGAAAGTCTTTTTTATTATATTGTATTAAAGTTAGATTTAGTAATAAAGTTTGTATTTAAACATCCGTTAATCAAAAGGTATCAAAATGAACTGAATTGAATAAAAACAAGCCTATTTGTATTATTGTTTCAGTTTTGATTACTTCAGAGTTAACTAATATAGGCTAAATGTCACAAATGTAGATTATATGGGGGTCACAGTTAAAAAAAAAAAAACACATCCACTTGTCAATATTACAATCAATATCTGCCGGTCATGGCCCTTTCTCCGGCTGAAGTGTGATCTACAGGTAGAGAGTTCAGACAGTGGACAGAGTGTGCTAAGCACACATGGCCTTTGGTTTAAAATGTCAAGCTAGAGGTATGTCCTATTCTTAAAGACAAACAGTCCTGAAGAAGTGTCCTGTCTCATATGAGTGTTCCTTCAACAGTAAAAAGACAATCCGAGTGTGTTAATGTCTGCTCAGATCATATATCTGCTCTGGTGATGGTCGAGATCTGCAACAAGGCAAACAAGTGACCCGAACACACACATCAGTGACCTGAACACATACCTTACACTACTGCCATTTACTGTGTCATTTCTCAAAGGGTAACAAGAAAAAGATGAGATTTCCTGTATTGACATCAGTGTGTGTGTGTGTGTTGTGTGCAGCGATGCATCAGGTCTTTAAATGTCTCAGCACTTAACAAGATGCCAGGCTCATTTGACAGTGCTGTAGAGAGAGAGATGCTTTTAGACAGATACTGTATCAGTTTTGAATGTAGAGTCTGCCCTCATGTAAACTCACCAGCAGGATTTGGCATTTAAGGAATTAAAAACAGGATACAGTCAATGAAAACAAAGCTTTAAAATGTCAAAAAATGAAATGAAAGCATTAATAAAAAGTTTGTACAGTAGTATTTACTCACTGCTTTCTGCTAACAAATGTTCTGAATGGTATTTGATGTATGCTTGTGTATACTATATTATAATGTTGAAATATTCATTCATTCATTTTCCTTCGGCTTAGTCCCTTTATTTATCAGGGGTCATCACAGCGGAATGACCCGCCAACTTATCCAGCATATGTTTTACACAGCCGATGCCCTTCAAGCTGCAACCCAGTACTGGAAAACACCCATACATGCTCATTCACACACACACACACACACACACTCACTACCGCCAATTTAGTTTATTCAATTCATCTATAGCGCATGTTTTTGGACTGTTCGGGAAATGCAGCACCCGGAGGAAATCCATGCGAACATGTGGAGAACATGCTAACTCCACACAGAAATGCCAACTGGCCCAGCTGGGACTCGAACCAGCAACCTTCTTGCTATGAGGCAACAGTGCTAACCACAGAGCTCCATGTTGAAATATATAATTATGATATTTTGAATTTAAAACTTATATATTTTGCTTAAATATAAGAGAATATAATAATTCTAGGTTGAATATCTTACATTTTGTCTACAATGGAAAGGATTAATGGATTAAAAAATTAATTCAAAAATTAAAACAGAGAATTAATTAAGTAAAATAAAAATGCAATACCATGCTAACAAATAAAACAAAAAAGTTAACTCTATTAAATTGTATAGTACATATAGTGGATACAACAGTTTTGTCTGGTTCTCCAATTTGATTGGCTGATATCCGTGCAGTATTTCCTCAATAACAGCACTCCTACAACTTATATATATATATATATACAGTTGAGGTCAGAATATTAGCCCCCCTTTGGAATTTTTTTCTTTTTAAAATATTTCCCAAATGATGTTTAACAGAGCAAGCAAATTTTCACAGAATGTCTGATAATATTTTTTTCTTCTGGAAAAAGTCTTATTTGTTTTATTTTGGCTAGAATAAAAGCAGTTTTTAATTTTTAAACACAATTTTAGGGACACATTTGTTTTTTGACTGTCTACAGAACATCATTATTGCCTGATTTCCCTAACCTGCTTTGTTAACCTAATTAACCTAGTTAAGCCTTTAAATGTCGCTGTATAAAAGCTGTATAGAGGTGTCTTGAAAAATATCTTGTAAAATATTATTTATTGTCATCATGGCAAAGATAAAATAAATCAGTAATTAGAAATGAGTTATTAAAACTATTATGTTTAGAGATGTGCTGAAAAAATCTTCTCTCCATTAAACAGAAATTGAGGGGAAAAATTAACAGGGGGCTAATAATTTAGAGTTTAACTGTATATTAATATATATATATATATATATATATATATATATATATATATATATATATATATATATATATATATATATATATATATATATATATATATATATATATATATATACACACACTCATTTATTTTTATGAAGGTTTAGCCTAAGCTGTAAAAAACTTAAAATATAAAAACTAAACAGTAGAACAAAATGAAATGCAATTAATTCAAATGCTATAACATCAATTAAAAGCTCATCTTAGTATATTAAAGTATAAATGAAAGTAAATTTAATTATTTCTAAAATGAAAAAGTTTTGGCTGAAAACTAAATTTAAAGAAATACAATAAAAAAAAAAATTAAACAAAATGAAAAGCTTATTCCGGTAAATACTGTAAAATATGAACGTTCAGGGATACATTAAAAAAAGCTAAATAATCACAAATTATTTTTGTAAACATTATAAAAAATATGTTATATTATTTTTAAACTATTCACAATAGTTTAAAATACTATTTACAAAGAGAAAGACCACTATAACGAATGAAAAATCCTTTATTGAGAACATACTGCATATATTCTCCCCATTTACTGCTGCACTGTACCATTATATTTCAACCTAATAGTGTGACTGCACCATAAAAAGACAGAGATAACAGGAAAAAAAACTATATATATATATATATATATATATATATATATATATATATATATATATATATATATATATATATATATATATATATATATATTCAGAATAAGCAGTGTGCAAAGAAGCTGACCTGATAAAAGCCTCAGTTTCATTCATGCCCAAATAATGAGCTCAGTCACTGTTAGTTGTAGTATCGTGTTTATCCAGGGCAAGTTAAAGAACTACTCCTCTCCTCAGAAGACTTGTACCTGTGTTTAATCTGACCTCTTTCTCTGTCCTGCTGCTGTCCTCTCTCTAAAAATACCACGGCAGCAATGCACAATAACATGATATACTCTGATGTTCACAATCACTTCACACTGCAAAGCTAAAATATGTTTTCCGCACTTCTTTCATTTTAAAAGTGAAGTGTTTTTTTTTTAAAGTTGCTCACACTACAGAGCTAACTAATGGAGGAAATCTGAATGAATTATGCCAGAGAGTGGGAAGATATTACACACATACTGGAGATGCTAATGCATGCATGCAGTGGCATTCATTAATATTGGCATTCTTAGTAAATATGAGCTAAAAGGCTGTTGAAAAATGTGTTTGTTTAACATTTTGATAATTTGCTCAAAATTTTAAAAAGAAATTTTGGTTTTCAATGATAACAATTGCAAACACAGCAGAGTTTTAGATAAAATAATATTAATTTAATATTAAATTATACTGTCTATAAAATATTAAGGTGTCATTATAATTTTATAACGATAAAAAGTTTGCAGTATCATTAAGTGTTGCAATAATGATATTAATGATATTTCTTACGGTATAACTAACTTGCAAAACACTTTTATCAGCCTTTTTTTAATTATTTAAAATAATTTTATATTGAATAACAGCTCAAAGATATTTGTCTATAAATAAATGTCTAAATAAATGATATATTCCACCAATTATATTTCATATACCTTTATCGCAATAACAACACTTTTTCAATATATTGTGCAGCCCTATTAAATATATATATATATATATATATATATATATATATATATATATATATATATATATATATATATATATATATATATATATATATGTGTGTGTGTGTGTGTGTGTGTGTGTGTGTGTGTGTGTGTGTGTGTGTGTGTGCTTTAATTATTGGCACCCTAATTTACATTTACATCTATATGATTAGTGAAGTTCTCAACTTCTTTTAGTTTTCTATGATTTTTACAGATGTAATGTTTATTTATTTATTTTTTAGAGTAGAGCAATTGTTTCATAGTGATTGAATTAAAAGTTTTAGTCAATATATTGTTTTCAAGTGCACAGAAGAAAATATATGAAAATATGGTATATTCTGGATTCTGGACATTCTAATGATTTTAATATTAAAGTTTTTTTGTTTTTTGTTTTTTACTCATTTTTTGATTATAGAATTTTAACAACATTTTTTAAACATTAATTTCCTGTTTTTGTTTTGGTACAAACAAACTACTGGGAGAATTATTTGACTAAGAAAGGATGACCATTCCATATAATATATATATATATATATATATATGTGTGTGTGTGTGTGTGTGTGTGTGTGTGTGTGTGTGTGTGTGTGTGTGTGTGTGTGTGTGTGTGTGCTTTAATTATTGGCACCCTAATTTACATGTACAAAATAATATTATTTATTTTTTTATTTGAGAAGGATTTACAGAAGCTCACTGGAATACTTGATTCAGATTGATCAGTTCTATGGTATGTTACGTTAGGGATAAAGTACATCCAGGAGGATGTTATCACAAAATAAACCCCGACAGGCTTATCGACAGCCAGACACAAAGTGGAGCACTGTTCTGAAGGGCTTTATTCTGAGAAAACAACCTCCTGGATGAACTTTATTTCTTTGAATTTGAGGGTCGGATTTATATCCATTTATGCAAAAAAATTGATAAACGAACTTAATTAGTTTAAGGACTACTTTTTCACAAAATTGAATTGTGTTATTTCAACGCATTTGAATTAATTTATCTTAACTTATTTTAATTTTGTTGTTTCAACTTAATTTAGGCAAATAGAACCCTTGAGCAAAATAAATTTTGTACCATGTACAAATCATACTCATTTGAATCACCTTGTGAATTTAACTTGCCTGGAACAGAGTTGGGCAACGCAGTGGTGCTGTCGATTCACAGCAAGAAGGTCGCTGGTTTGAGACTTGGCTTAATCAGTTGGCATTTCTGTGTGGAGTTTGCATGTTCTCCGCGCACTCACGTGTTTCCTCCGGGTGCTCTGGTTTCCCCCACAAGTCCAAGGATTTGCAGTACAGGTGAATTGGGTAAGCTAATTGTCCATAGTGTATGTGTGTGAATGAGTATGTATGGTTGTTTCCCAGTGATAGGTTGCAGCTGGAAGCGCATCCACTGCGTAAAACATATGCTGGATAAGTTGGTGGTTCATTCCGCTGTGGTGACCTCAGATGAATAAAGGGAAAGCCGAAAAGAAAATGAATGAATGGAGCAGAGTTTACTCATGTGGAGCCATTAAAACACTCAATCACTTAATTTGTACATCCAGACCTTTTTTTGTTATTTATTGCCATTTGAACTGCAATTGCTTTAATAATGTCAACAGTTGATTGAGAATGATTTAGAATTGGCATGTTCACTTTCAGAAAGGTTTTTATTGACTACTTTGTTTAGACAAATGTCAATAAAACATGATTTTCCAATAAAACACATAAAATCTTTGTAGTATAATAAAATAAAACATTCTTTCTACAATAGAACTGGCATTAGAAGCTGTGGCTCACTGAGTAAAGCAGCCAACAATGGTGTTACTAACAAAGCTGCAAACACCCAAAGCATGAGCGCTATTCTGGAAGGTGGTTACCTCAAAACCCTAAACCTAGCTTGAAACTCCTCTAAAATCTCTAAACTAAGTGAGGATTAAACTCAAACAAGTTTTTTTTCTTAACTTTGTATTTCTTTTGTCAACATTTCCTCTTTATGCAATCCCACGCAAAACAGGCTGTGAACTACACATCCACACACTTGTAGTTACACAACACAATTCCTTCATGTTGTCCCAACACCAAAACAATTAGCTTAACTTAATTCGTTTACAAATGTAAGTAGATTGAACATAAAATAAATTAAATTGTCCAAAAGTAAAAACAAGAATTGTTTTATTTCAATTCATTTTTAACAAGCAGCAACATACTTTTTTTTGAGTGTGTGGCCAAATGTAAATACAACCACTTTCACAAATCAGATAGCGTCCATTCTGAGAAAACGCATGAAGTGACCAGGTCTAAACAGACCAAAAGTCTCCAAAACTAAAATGTGACGTCACCAAGATCACCACAAACTGTTTGCAAAGGTTTCAAGAAAAAAGCCTCTACTCTCTCACCCCAAAACAAACTCAAGCATCTCCAGTTTGTTCATTCATTCATTCTATCATTTTTCTTTGGCTTAGTCCCTTATTTATCAGAGATCGCCTCAGCGGAATGAACCACCAATTATTTCAGTATATGTTTTACACTGCGGATACCCTTCCAGCTGCAACCCAGTCCTGGAAAACACCCATACACTCTCGCATTCACATCCAGACTCATACAATAGGGCCAATTAATTTTATTCAATTCACGTATAGTGCATGTCTTTGGATTGTGAGTGAAACCGGAGCACCCAGAGGAAACCCACGCTAACACGGGGAGAACATGCAAACTCCAGACAGAAATACCAACTGACCCAGCCAGTACTCGAACCAGCAACCGTCTTGGTGTGAGGCGACAGTGCTAACCACTGAGCAGCCACCATATTGCTTTCTCCATATTGTGAAGAAGATCAAAAGTCATTGTTGTGTGTCTTCTTTGCTCATATTTACCAAGGGTACCAATATTAGTGGAGGGCTCTGTGGTATCGTCACCCAGTTTAATGCTCCAAATGTTCCCGATCTGGAATTCTAATTTCTGCATCCAGGATTGTGATGCATTATCATTCCTCCCTGCTTCAGTGGGCTCAGATTACAGCAGCCTGGCAGGGTTCAGCGAGGGAATTAAGACACCCTGTGCGGGCAACAAACGAGAGAAGGTCATGCTAGTTAGTCCTGCCCACGCTGGATCCCACTGCCAGGCCTGAGATGGGTACTGTGGCAGAAAATAGCGTGCGTCTCGCAGCTGGACTGTCAACGCTGGCTGAGCGGTGATTGAGTTATGGGAAACCCTGGCCCTCGACCCAGCAGCTGTTAAGACATCCAGACTTGTCCTCCTCCTCCTCGTGTCAGCGCTTTCTGTCTTACACTTATCTTTTTTTCCATCTCTCTGATTGTATGACTCACGCCTCACAAGCAGGTGTTTAAAAGAGGACTGTTGTGCTGGATGGCAGTACATCTATATGATGTGTGGAGTTCTCAACTTCTT